>NC_064818.1:62307284-62527521 GCF_023721935.1 Panthera uncia | reverse complement strand
AGAGAGAGAGAGAGAGAGAGAGAGAGAGCCAGAATAAGATTCTGAGAGAGAGAGAGATGAGGGGGAAGAAGACTGTGACAGAATTGTCAAGAGGATTTAGGAAAACAAAATTCTTTTGTTCATAGATAGGACATTCATTGCCATGAGTCCAACAGTTCATGCTGAATTCCTCCCAAGAACTTTGCCAGTTCATACGTCACATGTAGAGGAGGTCAGATTTCAGATTCCCAGTTAGAAGGTCGAACAGAAAGTGTTGGCTAAAGAGTTGGCTCACAAGGCTGGGAAGATAAAAGTTGACTTCAGGTCAAATCCCAGAGAGAAGAGAAACATAGAAAAGTAGCACAATTCTGTGCATTTTTGTCCCTCTCTGAGTTGTTTGGCAGCATCTACATGATACAGAAAAAATAGAACGCAGTCACAAAAAGGATGAGAAGTCAAGCATAGTTTTTAGAAGGATTACATTTTGAGGAAATAAAAATTAGAGTTCAGGGACTATCAGGGAAGGAAGCTCTGGTGAGCAATACAACACTGGGTTCTTGAGACTTCTAGAAAACTCCGTCATATTTGTTTTTCATATAAAATATTGAACATTTAATTTAAAATATTACATATATATCCAGAAAGAGGACCATGAGGAGGAAAAAAAGCATCAGAAAAAAGAACAGTTGTCTGAGATATATTTAATATGTTCATGAATATGGGTTAAGATAGAAAATGTAACCCAACAGCAGCACTCAGTAGGAGGCAGTCAACAAATGGAAGTTGTAGAAATAAAGATGTAGTAACTGATATTAAGAAGTTAGATGGACTTACAGCCGACTGAACCCATATAGATAGAGGATCGGTTAACTGGGAGAAAGGACAATTGGAACTTTAGCATTTGGCATAAGAGAAGAAGGATAGAAAATAGAGAAAATAGGAAGGGAAGGGGCACCTGGGTGGCTCCATTGGTTAAGCTTCTGACTCTTGGCTTTGGCTCAGCTTCTGATCTCATGGTTGGTGAGTTAAAGCCCCACATTGGGCTTGCTGTTGGGCTTGCCCACAGTGCAGAGCCTGCTTGGGATACTCTCTCTCCCTCTCACATCCCCCTCCTCTGCTCACACACGTACTCACTCTCTCTTTGTCTCTCTCTCTCTCTCAAAACAAGTAAACTTAGGGGCACCTGGATGGCTCCGTCAGTTGGGCATCCGAGTTTGGCTCAGGTCGTGATCTTGTGGCTTGTGAGTTTGAGCCCGGAGACAGGCTCTGTGCTAACAGCTCAGAGCCTGGAGCCTGCTTGAGATTCTGCTTGAGATTCTTCCCCTCTCTCTGTCCCTCCCATGCTCATGCTCTGTCTCCCTCTGTCTCTCAATAATGAATAAACTTTAAAAAAAATTCAAAATAAGTAAACTTAAAAAAAAAAGAATAATAAAGGAAAATGATGAAAGACTACCATAAATGTAAGTGGAGACCCAGAGGAGAGAAGAAAGATATAGAGTCAGAATCATTTTTGAAGAGATAATGTCTAATAATATTCTGAAACTGACAAAAGGTGTGAGCATATAAACATAGATGGGAGAGAATCCACAAACCCCAAGCAGGAGATATACAAAGAAAACAAAAATCATGTAGGTATCATATTCAAACTACTGAAATCTAAAAACAAAGAGAAAATTTTTTAAAGCAGCCCAGGAGAAAATGGAATGACATTTTTGAAGTTCTGGAGGAAAAACAAATGTGAAGGTAAAATAAAGACATTTCTCGAACAGAAACCGAGATGAGTTGTATAAGCTGATTTCTATAAAAAGAAATACTAAAGGTAATTCTTCAGGCATAAAGAAAATGATGCCAGATAAAAGTACAATAATGGAAAGAGTGAAGAGAAAGAAAGAAGGCATATACGGGGTAAATTGCAATTAATAATAACTTTGCAGGCCAATAATGATCAGCTATGGGTTTAAAATATATGTAGAATTTAAATACATGACAACAATAATTCAGTGTGTATTAAATGGCATTAAAGTGTTTTCAGTTCCATGAAATGTCTGTAAAGAAGTAAAAGTACTAATTTATATTAGACACCAGCAAGTCCAGAATATGTGCTTTAATATCTAGAGAAACAGCTAAAAGAATAGTCAGAGACATTAAACTATCAAGTTATTGACAGAGGAACTGGAATAATATTAAATGCACCTCATTAATCCAAAAGAAAAGAAAGAGAGGAGAGGAAACATTCTTACAGTCAAGACAAATAGAACAGATACAGAAATAGTAGGTATAAACCCAAATATTATCATTAATTACATAAAATAAATAGTGATTTTTGTGGCTTGCTTAAGAAGTCTGTGTCTAACCCAAGGTTGTGAAATCACGCCACAGTTTTTCTTTAGTTTCCACATTTAAGTCTATACCATCTTGAATAAAACCAAGGTAGCTACAGGTTTTTCTCTTTGCATATCCACTGATCCAGCACCACTGAAAGACAGTTCTTCTCATGCTGAATTGCCGTGAGCCTTTGTCATAAATCAATTAAATGTACCTCTGTGGATTTGTTTCTAGATACTGTGTTCCATTGGTTTTGATTTTCAAACCTGTGTTAATTGATCATTCAAACACATTTTAAGTACTCTAGATTTAGAGTAAGTCTTGATAATTGGGCATATAAATCCTCTGAACCAATTAAAAATCATATGTATAATTATATATAATATACTTTATAAAAATTTAAGAAACAAAACATATGAACACAGTGGAAGGGAAGGAAAAATAAGATAAAAAACAGACAGGGAGACAAACCATAACAGATTCTTAAACGTAGAGAACAAACTAAGGGTTGCTGGAGGGGTTTTGGGTGGGAAGATGGGTTAAATGGGTAATAGGCATTAAGGAGAGCATTTGTTGGGATGAGCACTGGGTGTTATATGTAAGTGATGAATCACTAAATTGTACTCCTGACACCAATACTACACTATATGTTAACCAACTTGAATTTAAATGAATGAATGAATGAATGAATAAAAGAATGAATGACATTAAAATATAATGTGTACCTACAGACAAAACTAACACCTTATTTTCAATATATCTACCCAGAACACTACAACACATTTGGAAAAAATTTTTAAAAACATAAAATGTGTAGTGAAATATACCATGATTGTGAATTGAAACATACAAGGTTATGAAAAGATGCCAATTTCCCCCTCATTGGTCTTATATTCAAGGCAATTTCACCGAAGTCCCAGCATATATTTGTGGGTGAAAATTGCATGATCACAAAACTTATATGAAGAAGCAAGGGCTCAAGAATAGCAAAGATAATTTAAGATGACTCACAGAACTGGATGGTTTACATTACAGATATCAAAATTTATTATAAAGCTATAGTAATTAAGAACGTGTCAAGATATATATATATATATTTATACATATATACACACATATATGTATTCACACATATATACATATATGTGTGTGTATGTGGTGTGTATATACATATATATGTATATGTATATATGTGTATATATGTATATGTGTGTGTGTGTGTGTGTATATATATATATATATATATATATGTATGTATATATATCCTATATATCCAAGCTGATCAAGAGAGGGAATAGTGAGTCGAGAAATACACGCATACATATATATGCATGTGTGTGTGTGTGTGTGTATATGTATATATATATATATATATACATATACACACACACATACACATCATACTCTTTGTGACAAATGATACACTGTAGTAGAGTAGATAAATTATCTTTTAAATACACAGTGCAGTGCCATCAAAGTCCACGTGGGGATACGTGAATCTTGATTTCTCTTAACACAAAAATAATTCCAACTGGGTTGTCCATCTGATTTTGAAAGATAAAACTAAAGTGTTTAAAGAAAATGCAGAAGAGTATTGTTAAGCAGAGATTGTTTTAAAACAGGAAATGAAACGTACTAAATATACAGAATAATATGGTTTGATTAGACTATATTAAAATTAGGAATTTCTTTTCTTGAAAATACACTATTTAGAAAATAAAAAGGTAAGCCCTGGAGGGTAAGAAGTTATTTGCAATACGTAAGTTCAATAAAGGACTCATGCCCAGAAAATTATAAATGAATTCTACAATCAATTCTACAAAAATTCTGGCAACTAGCTAGAAAATGCACAAATGACTTAAATGGACTTCTCAAAGAGGGCAACCAAATAGGTGATAAGCAAATGAAAAAATTCTCAACATCACTGCTCATCAGGAACACACCTGAAAACTAAAATAAGATATTACTATCTACCTATCAGAAGATTAACATTTTCAAAGACTAATAATACCAAGTATTATTGTTGGAGTAACTGGTCATTCATACAATAGTGCTTGGAGCATGGATTGTTACAGTTTTAGAGATCTGTTTGACATTAACTACTAATCACTGTACTGTTCTGTAAATATATGTGCAGACTATAACCCAGGATTTCTACTCCTAAGTGTACACTCATCAGAATGCATACAAATATGCACCAGAATATGTGGAAAATAATATACATGGCGGACTTACTCATAAGAGGTCAAACTGGAAATAAACATGTATCAACAGTGTCATCAAGAAATAAGTTACATTACACTTATAAAATGGAATGCGGTACAACAATGAAAAAGAACAAACTATTCCTCCCTACATAAACTTGGATGAATCTCATATCCACTATTACAGTAAAGAAATCAGACTGAGAAAAAAAATACATATATGTATACATATATATATGTATGTATCATGTGATTCTGTTTAATTAAGCTGCAAAAGTAGGCAAAGCTAATTTATGGTAACAGAAGTGACAGTGATAGTTACCCTTGGAGAGGAGGTGGTGGGGGTGGGATTTGGGGGTACTGGAAATTTTCAATTTTTTTTATTGATTAATGGATGCATTCATTTTGTAAAAAAAAAAATCAAGCCGTATATTTGATTTACTTATTTTTTCATTATGTCTTTTAATGCTCGACAAATAACTTACTTAAAAATCATTTGAGAAATTCAAATAGCATTTATCTGTACATTTTGTATTTAGGTCTTTAGGGAAAAAAAAGAAAACGGAAAGAAAACTTTGGGGACATTTAGGAAAGGATGTACTTCCTGGGTCAATCCTATATTCTATACTTCCCTGTATAGTGAGCATGAAGTCATCTTTCCCAGAGATATAAGGAACCTGGTTATGATGACTTAGAAGGACATGATCTTTTGAAGCAGGAGATGTTTGTGCGGAAGCAGGCTTCAGAATTCAGAGTTTTGTTCCATTTCTAAGAGCACAATAGCGCAAGATCTGAAACAAGAACTCACGCCTGGTCGGCTCTGGCCTTTGTACACCCTCCAGGGACAGAGGCCAGGCTCTCATCCATTCACCTTTGCTTTCTATGTAACAAAGATCATCAGGCATCTCAGACTTGGCTGAGTGATGTGAGAACAGATTGGGGAATCTGGTTCTAAGATGTGTAAATTCACACCTTCTGGGCGCACGAAGGGGAAAAAAAAAATAACAAGTTAGTTCATTCCACTTGAGTGGGCAAAGCTACAGCAGTGAGAAAGAAATCTGCTATCTTCAGCTGTCAGACCTGGCCCCTTGATGCTCTTGTCTCCGAGTGCAAAGTACAAGCCAAAAAGACTGTCCCCACATCAAGAGGCCCTGGGGACCTCAAATGCAGCTGTGGGATTCTGTGCTGATGTTCACAAACTGTCCTTACAGAAACACCCGGTTTCTCTATTAATCTCTGGGTTATATACATAGGCTTGGGTGATGCACATGATCAGGCATACAAAGTAAAGGAAAGTAGAGTGTCGCTGAGAAGCTGGGGAGCATTGATAAATGTAACACAGTGACAACAATTTGGATATCCAGCCTTTAATGAACACTAAGTGTAGTCCAGTTTGTGAATGTTTTCTTGTATTATTTCATTTAGATCCCACAGCAACCCTAGGGGAGTAGGTGTTACCCTCCTCATTGCATTTTATAGATAGCACAGTTAAAGCACAGAAAGGCAAAGTAACTTACCTGAGATCCCACAGCTACTTACACATAGAGTCAGGAGTCAGATCCAGGCTGTATGGTATCTGGCCTTTTTATTACTTCTCTCTGGTGGAAAGAGCCAAGTTCTGGGAACGGACCTCATGTAGTTCCTAATGTTCCCTAGAAATACTTCCCTGGAGACACATGGTAACAAAGACCAAGAAGTAGAAAAAACAGGCAAAATTTTCTATGCCCTAGCCAGTCTGGCTTATGGCTGCTGCTATATTCTTACACACTGGTCATATATAAAGCAAAATTTTCCTCCTGGATTTTCTGAGAGTATTATGGCTTGCGATCAATTTGTTGAAGACCATTTTAGCAACCAGAGATCCCAAATCCTTTCTAGGTTTCCTTCTCTTTGTAAAATTCTATCTGTATTGAATGGCTTCTATGTATCTGGTATTGTTTTCTCCATTCTAAAGAATATTGGAAATATAGGACATGAATGCAGGACTCAGAGAGTTTGTCCTCCATATATGCCCAACTTCTCCAGAGTCTTGGGTATGAATTAGATTAGAAGAATTATTTAATCAAATCGAAAACAGAAACAAACAAAACCCCTGACATATGCCACTGGCACCACACGCGGTCTGTATTATCCCCCTCAAAGTCTCTGAATCCGCTTCTCATTTGAATTTGACACTCCTAAATTCGCTTTAAATACAGTATTAGGCTCTTGCCACCATACCTAGTGCCAATTTTTCACAACAGTAGGGACATTACTGCCAAGCTTCTGATGCTTCTAAAGTAACAAGTCCTCAAGGTACCAAAGGGGCCAAGAAGTCCCCACTACATTCTGATAATTACACTACAGTGTGATTAATGCAGAAATAGGCATGAGACTCTCCAGTGTGGTATACTATTTTGTCATTTGGACACCACGGATTAGGCCTATGTGTCTCCTGGCTTACTCATAATTCCGTCTTCTCCTATAGGCTTGTCTTCTGTCTATCGGATTGGGTAGGGCTAGGGACGGATATCATGCCCCGTTCTTTGCCCCCAGTTATTTACATACAAGCCCCTCCGTGTAGGCTCCACCTCCTGTACATATCAAGTAAAGTTTGAATGGCCTGAGGAATCAACTGTGCCACCAAATAGTTATCGTGTGTATTTATTGGTTCTCCAACACATATTTTACTAAGTTCCAAGTTTACAGCATGTACTTTTCATTTATGAATAGACCTATTTCATTTTGTAGAGATCCGTGTTTTTGGTGAACAAGGGTCTCTGCCGTATCAAGTTTCAAATAACAATCTAACCACATGAAATATAAAATAGTAAACATTTTATATTCATTCAAAACAAACATACAATTTAGTTTACTGCATTATATTGTAATAATATTCTTGGCAGCCCACCCAGCACACAATAAATGCCGTTAAGGTGTGAATCATGCCATGCTTCGTTGTAGCCCCAACATCTCTTCTCACTGCGCCTAACACATGGATAGAACTCAGTCAGCGTATGTGGATTTGGATAGGCTTCCCCAAGGAGTATAGAGATGAAGCCCAAACTTAAAAGGAAAAGACTCTTAAATTTTCCATCTCATCCAAAACATGTTTAACTCTTCATCTGAAATCTAAATCCCTTCCTTTGTTCTGTACTAATGCTTGTCCTAATTCTAACATAAGAATATCAATGAAGACCTTGCTAACATCAGAGCGAAGAAGAGAACTTCTTATTGACAGAAGATTCTCAAAGGCTAGGTACACTGATGCTGGCTTGTAGCTCCACACACAGTAGTATGTGTCAGAGTAAAAATTGTGCAGACTTGACATGTGCAAGAAATGGAAGGTGTCCTTCAAATAGCATGTGAGGCCACCCTCCACATCTAGGTGACAGAAAGTGCTGTGTAACACAGCTGGTTCAAACTCCCAAAGCTTGGCTCCCCCACCTGTTACTCAGAGAACCACGTAAGTCTGTTAAAGTTGAGGAAAAGCCCCTACTGTCAGGAACTCCGTCACTGCCGTTTTCATGTTCTCTCCCAAAGTACTCTAATGAAGGATCCTTCACCAGAAGCAACAAGCCAAAGGAGACAATATTTCTTCCACTGCAGACTCCCTCATCGTGGCTAACACAAGAACACACAGGGGCGCGCCTGGGTGGCTCCGTCGTGTGAGCGTCCAACTTCAGCTCAGGTCATGATCTCGCGGTCTGTGAGTTCGAGACGCGCGTCAGGCTCCTTGCTGGCAGCTCGGAGCCTGGAGCCTGCTTCCGATTCTGTGTCTCTCACTCCCTCTGCCTCTCGCCCACTCATGCTCTGTCTCTCTCACTCTCAAAAATGAATAAATGTTAAAAACAAATTTTAAAGAACACATATACATATACACTCTGCATTTATGCATCACTGTTTCCTTGGGGACAAAGAATAGTTAATCCAGAGACCAACCAAAAGGGGAGAGAAACTGTCCATAAAGTTATATCTGACTAGCCAAACATTTTCCAACCACACCAGAATTTAAGGGAGCCTATCAAAGGTGTTTTGCCCTGAGATCCAGGTATCCAATGACAGGTGGCATCCCTCTGTCTGGAGACTTGTTTAAGATGGATGTTCTCTGGACCACTAATGAGCACCTAATGAGCCTATAGACTTCTCAGTGCGATAACTCGGCTTCCTGGAGAAATCCAATGCAAGAACCTGAAGGCATAGGATGGATGGCAGAGAGCCTAATCAGTCTTAAGAACTCAACAAAACCCATTTGGAAGGCATTCATTGGAGAAGACTGTAGGCAGAAATGGTGTCTGTCTGTTACAGAAGATAATTAAATCTGTTTTAAACAGCTGTAAGAATAAGGAGATGCAATTCGCTGCATAATTTAAGACTTTTAAATTAAATCTGAGGCAAGGGACTAAAATTAAAACTTTGATCTGTATCTCATTGTCTTAATACTTCAATTTACATACAAAGACTGGAACTTAATAAGGAAAATTCATGATTATAACTTCTTCGGTGAGACTTAACTTCAAAACATGAAGGCTGTGTCCTCATTAAATGGATTTCAATGATCTGTAATTTCACATACATTGAAAGACTTATGGCAGCATAAAAGTAACCACAGTGTAATAACACTTCATAAATATTGCAGGATGCTCCCAGCCGTCGGATGATAGAGAACATGACTCTTGATAAAATTTTCTGTGAGAACCTCATTTGTTGAAGTCGTAAAGGAATTTGACCCACTTTTTCATCTGGGGGAAAATTGGGGCCTTTAGAAGTGGCACAAAGAGTTAGTAGGCAGTGTTCAGTCTAGACAGGTATCAGTATCTAAGCCAGCCCGGGGCGGACTCAGAAGCCTCGGCTGTTTTCTCCTTTCACACAAAGGAACAGGAGCTGATTTCAATGAGCCATGGGGACTTAAGAGGCTTTCTCATGTATTATCCCATACTCTATTCAGCTTTATTCTCTTTGACTCTAGCAAGGTAACTGAGCCACTTGATTTCTTCTCCCTTGCTGCTTCAAGTTAAAAAAGAAAGAGGGAAATGAGGCGGGCAATATAGGTTGTCTCTAGCCAGAGGCCTAGCATCTGAAGTTCAGGTTGGCTTGGTTACCAGCTCTTTTTTTTAATGTTTATTTTTGAGTGAGAGAGAGAGAGAGAGAGAGAGAGAGACAGAGCGTGATTGGGGGAGGGGCAGAGAGAGACACACACACACACACAGTCTGAAGCAGGCTCCAGGCTCTGGGCCATCAGCACAGAGCCCGACGCGGGAATCAAACCCGCAAACCATGACCGGAGCCGAAGTCGGATGCTTAACCGACTGAGCCACCCAGGTGCCCCTTTTAGCAGCTCTTTCTAAGGCTCCACTTTTCCTTCCCTCAATACTGGTTCACATACATTGGGGTGTTGCTATTCTTTAGGGTTTCAGGGAATCAGTGTTTGCAAAGCACTTTGCCTTGACAAGCAAAGAGTGACACCTGGCTCATTACCGAGAGTTTCAGTCTCTCAGCCTGTCTGCTTTAGGCCCTACAACACCAGTGCCCCATTTCATTCACACGGCTGGCCACTACCCCTGAAGGAGAACTTCACCCAACCATGCAAGGTTTGCCCAAGTGTGCAGCTTCCTCAGGTTTCTGGCTTTGCACTTTGTCATTTATTATTCCGTGACTTTGTCTTATCAGCTCCTTCCTTAGTGTAATCCACCATTTTTTTTTTGATTTTAATTTTTTCTATTAGTGTTCTTTATTTATAAGAGGCACGGAGAGACAGAGCACGTGTGGGGGAGGGACAGAGAGAGAGGGAGACAGAATCGGAAGCAGGCTCCAGGCTCTGAGCTCTCAGCACAGACCCCTGTGTGTGGCCCGAACCCACAAACTGTGAGATCATGACCTGAGCCGAAGTCGGACACTCAACCGGCTGAGCCACCCAGGCGCCCCTAGTGTGATCCACCATTTGTGTCCGTGGACAGTCTCCACCTTGTGACCAGTAGCACTTGAATGAACTATGCATCTTCGCCTAAGAGCTGAGATCATTTTAGCAGCCTGAAGGGGTGTTGGAATATGAGTGGATCTTCACTAATGCCCATAACAAGAATAATACAATTATGAAAAATAGCAGGTCACCTACCCTAAATTTGATGATTTGGCTCATGGTCATTATGCCTATTTTTATAAGTAAAGAAATTGAGGTTCAAACATAAATTGCATTTCAAAGGGCATATAACCAGAGTCTTCCAACTCCCAAGATGACTCTGTAGGGCACTTCTTCTTCATACAGTACTCCGTAGACCTCTATAAAGTCACTTAGATCTCTCAAGAACCTAATAATTTGGAAAAGTGAGGAAATAAGCATCTGGGGCAAGAAATCATATATCCATTTCAGAGATAAGATCTTATGACTTTGGTTAAGTCTAGCAAGTGATGCTAGATATAAAAGTTTTGAACGCTATTTAGAAATTTTGAAAGCATAACATAAAACAGTATAATGATTCCAGGATTGTGTGTGTGTGTGTGTGTGTGTGTGTGTGTGTGTCTACGCGTTTGCACATGTTCAAGTGCTTCTCATTGGTTACTATAACATTCACCAATCTAACAATGTCATCTCTGGGTGATACAATTATGAGCAATTTGAATTTTCTTTTTCCTCATTTGATGTGTTTCCTACATTTTCTTTATAAATTTTCCATGACTTTCTCTCTTTTTTCTTCTTTCTTCTAATTAAGCTAACATATTTCTATAAAGTATTTTCTAAGTTTTTTTCATTTTGAGAGAGAGAGAGAGAGAGAGAGAGCGCGCGCACATACAAGGGAGGGGCAGAGAGAGGACAGAGAGAATCCCAAGCAGGCTCCGCAGTGTTAGCACAGAGGCTGATATGGGGAACGATCTCATGAACTATGAGATCATGTCCTGAGCTGAAATCAAGAGTCGGATGCTTAAAAGATTGAGCCACCCAGGCGCCCCAAACCTAACATATTTCTATTATATATTTTACTACATAAAAATATGTAGGAAAAATTCATTGCATAAGTTTATTCCTAAAGGAATCTCCCTACTCCTTTTTTTAAGCACCATTTTGCTCTTATTCCATACCTGAATGCTTTAGACTGATTTTTTAAAATTATTTAAAAATATTTACATGATTTTTGTCATTTGGTGGCACCCTAGTTTTCCTACCAAAGCTTGCTGTGGGGATTCCTAAAGCCACCATGTAGTGGTAACAGTGTACTGATGTCCTATATTACCTAAAAAGTGTTTTTAAAACATAATGGGTCACAAGTATGAGCTCTATCTACCACAGTGTCTAGATGCCATAAGTGGACCTCGGCTTATAGTTATTGATCTGCTTACACAAGCCAAATGTCCTTCCTGCCTTATGGTATTCTGTTCCATTCTAAGCCAGACACCAAGTACAAAAGACATAAAAAGAGAATGTGGAAATTTGCTGTTCGTTTCAAACACATGGTGCTATGGCTCATTTGGAAATGAAGGATTAAACCATTTTGTAATGTTCCAGTTGGAAATTCTTGGTCTGAGCATTAGATCCAGAAGTGTTTGGATACTTAGATAGGCAAATCCCAAGGATTAGAGTCTTCAGTGAAGGGCCCAACCATCTGTATTTCATCCTAGGGAAAGTGAAATATGTATCCAGTCAAATGATTTGGTGGATCCATAGTCTGGTCTTCTGGCATCACTGACCTTGTTGGACCTGAGTTCTCCGGTGAAATGTAAAACCCCATATGCACTGCCCTCCTCCCTTGTGTGAATATTCTCCCTCCGGGTCAGAATGTACAAGTTTACTGCTGCTACCTTTTCTTGCAAGAGGTGTGGGGGTCTGCATATTTGGGGAGGCACCTGTGCCAGAGAAAACCATCTCTGAGTAGATAAGGGGAGGAGCTGACTCTATAATTATGCAATCATGCCACTATGTAAGTATCTTGAGATTGTGTCCAGAGCTCAGTTTTTAAGCTGAAGAGAAACCCAGAGAGCATGAATTGAACCACATTTTCAAGAAACACTTTCCCAGCAGATCTAGTGAGGCAGTCTCAGCTTTCAGCAATGCTAGCAGCTCTTGAAAAGGATACCAGAGAGAACCAAGACTTGCTTAGGAACAGAAGATAGGGCATTTGCAACTGTCTTAGATAGACTAGTGTTATCCTGTGCTGGAAGGACTCAGTTTACCATTATAAAATGGCAGGCTCAACACAGTCATGTCAGTTGATTCTTGTTTAGAGTTCTTCTCACTCTGTTGAGCACTCACATCAGCAGGGTGTTCACAAAGAAGTTTTGCAGCTTCCGTGGTATTTTACAGAACCTGGAATATCATACTGAGCTCCTCTTACATTGCTATTTAATGAACAATTTGACCCATGTTGGCATTCCGTTAGAGGGTTTTAGCTACTGGAACTTACAAAAGCTTTTTGGTTTCACATATGAGTGAATCCTTTCTTCAAGAGCACCCACTGGGAATGAGCACAATAAAATAGTTTCAGTTGTGAACCAGTAGTAGGAGTGCTGAACTTGGAGTTAAGAAGAGAGAGTTTGGTTCAAACTAGTCTTGGGACTCAAGGCAAATCTTAACAGTCTTTTGGGGTTGAAGATTAAATGAGATACTATACAGAGAGCAGTTATTATTTCTGCCACAGTGAACTTTCAAGAAATGCTGTCTTTTCTCTTAGCGACTACCAGGAGATGTTCTAGAATAGTCTTACTTGCATATTTTATATAAGAAGTCACCTGCCAGAGCTCACTCTTACTGAATAACCACAAGGTGGATAGCACTGCTCCCATGAACTTATTTCCACCAGCTGAAGAAACCTCCTGTTTGATAGTCAGGGCTCAGTGTACCATAGTGATCTCTTTTCCTGTTTCTTGTTGAGACTCTGTTAACCTGAGTCTAACTAAACCTACCGGGAGTAGGCTATGCAACGCACAGGTGGGTTACTTTTACTTTGTGCTCCCCACTCTGCTAAATATTTTTAGTCTTAGAAAGGGCTGAAATATCTTATTTTTGTTTCTGTCATTCAATGCTGCCTGATGAGTTTTTGATTGTACTTTGTCGTCCAAAGAGCATTAGAAAGAACAGAAATCTAAGACCAAAGTTGGCTGTACTCCATCATCAATCTATGATCAATCTGTGTCCCCTTCTGGTTGTTTCTCATATACCTAGTCAATACTTAAACATTTACATTAATGGTAGAAATAGAATGGTGTGTTTTGTGATATTTCTTGTGTCGTACCATACTCCACCCCCCGCCTTTGAAATTTGGTGAAATCTTTACTTTCTCTTATTTACTCCCTCCCTCTTTTAATCCTAAGTGCTGGTCTCTGTCTGCACCTCACATCTCTTTGCCCTCCATGGAATCAGTGTTAACAGGCTGCACTGTATTTACCATCACCTTTATGCTCATAAGAACACACACATATAGTACGTATACTGTTATCTGTTGTGTTTCTGTTTGTGACAAAAATGGGTTATACTCAAGTCAATTCTCCGCATCGTACTTTTTGCCACATGAACTTTAAGCTCCCTTTCAAAACTGAATTTTCGTGAAGGCTGAGGCAAGCTGGAGCTTTGCAGGGGCCAGACTCTGACATATGAGCCCAGTTTCTATCTGCAGTGAGTCTATAATGCCTTCAGGAGTGTCTTAGAATCTCATCTTGGGACAAGGCTGTCAGTGTTGAGTTACTATAGCATTTGTTTTCCCATTTTCCTCTCAAGCCATGTTGCAGGAACTGATAGGTTCATACACCTTCCATTCCTCAGGTTAATCTCGGCTCCTTAGTGGCCATTTGATACATTTGTTTTTCTATTACAGAAGTCAGTGATGCCCTTGTAGAATCCCCATATGGATTTCATGTGGCTTTTGTGCTTTTCTTGGGCACATCTTTTGAGCTAATAGTTCTATATCTATATCAGGGCACATGACGAAAGGGCAGCAGGTCTAAAAAACGTTATCTGGTAGCCTAGATATTTGCCAGCCTAGGTTCCATTTCAGGAATGATGATTTGTGGTTTATTGAATTGAAGTAACTCTCAATTATACACACATTTTCCTGACTGCTGAATTATGAGTACCTCTTGTTCCCCATATTGTCTATTCTCTTTATGGCTTCAACGTGACACTGCTTCACCAGAAGGAAGACATAAGAATGTAGTATGGTGTTCACGTCAATCCATATTTCCCCTTCTAAACAAAGCTGTTGTCAGGGTGAGGGGGGGTGGGGAGCCAAAGCCAGGGATGGAGTCTAACAGGAAAAGAAAGCGATGCCTTGCCTTTGTTATCATCTTTCTCTCTCCCGCTGGAAACTATTACAAGTACCTTTCAATTAAGGAAGTTCACCAAGGACTGAACTGTGTGGATAAAGTTCAACCACAGATAATCTTAAACCCTTAAGCCTCACTGGCTGTGGGATTTCAGGCATCTTATTTAACCCGTCTGTGCCCCAGTCCTCCTGGTGTAGCAGAGCAAAAGAACATCTTCCCTTGCTATCTCCCTGGACTCCTGACAGCCAACCGAGATAATATATAAGGAAGCACTCCAGTAAACAAATGGACAATAGTCCAAATTTGTTGAATTAAAAGAATGATCTGCAGGCCCTGCATCAGGCACTGAGGGCACAGCCAGTAAGGACACATCTCAGCACCGAGGAGTTCATACCAACTACTTATGGATTAGCCAGCAACTCGTTTTCCTCCAGAAGTTAACTAATCTTGGCCACAGATAGTGTGGAATTTTTGCACGTAATTGTGCACCAGACACTGAACAAGTGCTGTTCTTTCATTCCTGGCCTTGTTGGTGCACCTTTCACACTTAGACCTTGAAAACATCCTGGGAAGGCTTCGCCACCATGCCAAGATGGAAGGAGAATAGCATCAGCTGGTGCCGTGCTGTATTCATCTGCAGATGGATTAAATGACAAGAAAACCTACTATTCAACCATCCGATCCCACGGGCCTCAACCTTCGGCACAGCCCGACATCCTCTTTGGACCTTCTCGGACCCCAGCAGCACTGAGCATCTTCCCCAGAGGCCCCGAGCCAAGAGGGGAGGGGTCTTGAGTGGTAACTGGGCATCAGCATTTTTTCTTTTAATTTCTACAAGAGATGCTGATAGCAAAATCTGAGATTCACTGCTTTCAAAACCAATAAATGATGGGAGTTAATTTTGACAGGAAGGTACATGTAATTTCCTGTTGTAACTCATATCTCAATCTCCCATCATCTACCCTGAGCTACCCCCTAATTAGCTTCCCAGAATACCTGGGCCTCCTTCCAATTCACCCTCCATATTGTAACCAGAGTGATCTTTTTGAATTAAAACCATCATCATGCCGTCTTCCACTAAACCTCACTTTAATGGCTTCCCATTGCTCTTAGGAACAAAGTAAAAATCAGAAACTAGGCCCCAAGTTCCCAAATGTAATTTTTCTCCCCTTCAGTCTGATTTAATAATGTGTCCCTCCTGTGTCTTTAACTTCCTTTGATTATACCACCCCCCTTCTGCTGCAGGGCGTTTGCACATCTGGTTCCCTCTGTCACCCTCCCTGGACTCCTCACCTCCATGTCAGTCACTGGTGTCCTTTGTTTTAGCTCTCCACCTCTCCCGACTGTACAACTTGCAACACGATGTCATTCCCTGTAATAACTTTTTACTTATGTTTGATTATTTAATCTGTCTCACTGAAACAATAGGCCACATCTGTTCTGCTTGGTTTGTTGTAATTTACTTACCATCATTTTCCCATTTCATGCCTGACACAAGATAGACATTCAGTAAGCATCCGCCAATTGGTTGGTTGGTTGGTTGGTTGGTTTGTTGGTTTGTTAGTTGGTTGGTTGGTTGGTTCATTGGTTGGTTGAATGAATGACCAGAAAGCCAGTCAAAGTAGGGGAGTATGCCTAATCAAATGGTGATCGAGGATTTAGGCTCTCTTGCCCTTGCCCTGTTTCTCATTCTCTGAAATGACTTGGCAGCTCTGTCTCAGGTGGTAATTTCAGCCCAAGGAAGTCAGAGGCTGATGACTGATGAGCCCCAAAGAGAAGCAGGTACAGCTGTGTTAGGCTTGGGAAGCACCTGAGAGCCTCTGAGGGCAAAAGTGTGGCATCTGGTTTGATCCGTTTGAGTGGGCAAAGCTGCAACAGCAGGAATAAAATCTGCTACCTTGGCCCCTCAGAGTTCTTGCTTCCCGGTGGAGAGCACCAAGCCCGGGGGCCTGCACTCATGTCAGAGGGCGGGAGGGAGAGAGAGAGAGAAAGATCTTCCTAATACCTGACCTAATACCCTAAAAGCATGATTCCCCTGTGAAGTCAGCCCTGCTGATACATTAGACCCAACACCGTGGCTCTCTTCTTTCGTCTATTAAATGCACGGGGAGCATTGTCGTGACTGGATAATTAAGAATGCTGTCAGTCCAGAAGGCTAACATGACAGACAGTAGTCATCCAGACAGAACTTGAGAAGAGTTTTAAGTGCTGAAAGAGGTTTAAATCCAGGCCCACAAAAGCAGAGCGGTGAATACCAGACAGGAAGGGCAAGGCAGGTGGACTCCAACAGGGGCAGCCAAGGTTGTACTTTTCCCAGTTGCGTGGGGGCTAAGGTAGAATCAGCTGAGCTGTGAATCTCCCCTCTGTGTTCTTGCAAATGGTGACTGTTACCGGATGTCCATTCTGTCTCCACAAAGAACCAACCCTTCAGCTCACTTTCTTTTTTTTTTTTTTTTAACATTTTTTAAATGTTTATTTGAGAGAGAGAGAGAGAGAGAGAGAAAGAGAGGGAGAGCTTGTGAGTGGGGGAGGGGCAGGGAGGGAGGGAGAGAGAGAAAAACCTAAGCAGGCTCCATGCTCCCACATGGGGGGCCGATCTCCTGATCGCAAGATCATGACCTAAGCTGATATCAAGAGTTGGACACTTGGGGCGCCTGACTGGCTCAGTGGGTTAAGTGTCCGACTTCAGCTCAGGTCATGATCTCGCAGCTCTGGAGTTCAGGCCCCATATTGGGCTCTGTGCTGACAGCTCAGAGCCTGAAGCCTGCTTCAGATTCTGTGTCTCCCTCTCTCTGACCCTCCCCTGCTCACACTCTGTCTCACTCTCTCTCTCTCAAAAATAAATAAACATTAAAAAACAAAAAAAATGTCTGATGCTTAATTGGCCACCCGGTGCTCCTAAACTTCTCTTTCTTTCTCAGTCTCTGTTTCAAACTCCCTCCCTCCCTCCCTCCCTGGCTCCCTCCTTCCCTCCCTCCCTCTCACCCCTTCCCCTCTCTCTCCCCCTCACTCACTGTCCCTCTCAGTCTCTCCTTTTCTCCCTTCCTGCCCCTCCCTCCTACTCAAGTGCCTGCGCACTAGTTTGCTTGAGCTCTCCTGCTAGCTCCCTCTCGCCCTCTCAGAAATTATATTTCCTGTCTTGTTCCTCGGTTAACCCAGTTAACCCTAGCTATTCCTGATCATTCCCGGGACACTTGTCCCAAATGATGTGAGATCTTAAGGTGGTTTCTTCTTCTGTGCCCATACCTATGGTTGTCTGGCAGCAACTCTGTTGAAAATCCAGAAAACATGAGAGAAATGAGCAGAAACAGCATGAGAAATTGATCAGTCTGATTTGTGCAAATGAAGGACAAGTCAGCAAGAATGGTTGACATTTATATTTATTAGTGAAGGGAATTCAGGTAACTGCACCATGTCTGGGCTTGTGGCTCATCTGTCTTGTAGTTCTGAATGTGGTTTCTTTCTCCCACCCTAGGGGAGAGTTCTTGCCCATGCCCTACTGAGAGTTAGCTAGTGTGCCCCCCACACAGTGCTTGGCTGGGCATAGAACAGAACAGTAGGTCATGGAGATTCATAGGATTTGAACGGCTTTTCCTTTCCTTGTGAATTAGCCTTTTAAATGTCAGCATTTTAAACTTGGCCTTTTCAAAAAAATATGATACCAGATGAACCTTACTTAATCGAAAATATTTTTTTTTATTTAAAAGGTGTTTGTTTGTTTGCTTGCTTTTAGGTTTTTTTCTCCCAGTTAAAATGGGAAAAGCTAAGAAAACAAACAGAAAACTTGAAACTTGATAAAGGATGGGCTGCATGGGAAGGAAGCTGTTTTTTGTGGTTAAGGTCTAAGCAACTTTGTTCCTAAATAATCTCTGCTGTTATTCCAAAAGGCAATTTTCTTACAGGTCCCGGATTTCATAAAGCAGACCTGATCCTCCCTCTCCTGGCCTACTGGTGGGAATATTAGAATGGTAGGATTCCAATCCAGCTGTAAAAAGGGTTATGGCAGGTCCTTCACAGCTGCGTTGTTTTGACAGTAATTTATTTTGAAGCAGAGTTTTACAGATGACTGATTAACTCACATGTCTTAGAACAACCTTTCAAGTTAAGAAAGTAAGGTATTCTTATGCCCATTTCATAGATGAGGTAATGGAGACCCAAGGAGGCTGAATGCATAAAGTCATGCAGCCTGTTACTGGCACACTGGGATCCAAGCACAGGGAGCCATCAGTGCTCTACCCGCCTGTAATGAATGAGCTGCAAATCCAGGGAGATGGGCTCAAATCCAGGTCTGCTGCTAATTAGCCATGTTAACCTTGAACAGATAATTAAAACGTTCAGCTTCCCCACCTGTAAAATGGACAAATATTGGCCTGTTTTTTTCTCTCCCAACTAAGATTCTGTGAAGAATAAAATGTTATCATTCTGATAGCACAAAATGCTGAAGTATGAAAGCATTAACCTTTATTATCTTAATAACAGGGCTGAGTCCAATGTCATATCAGGTGTGAGGCAAGATGTCTTTTATGCTTCTCCTTATATGGTTAGGGAACCAGAAATAAGGGGCCCAGGTGTTCCGAACACATGGGAGAGGTCTGTGACCATGTGGGGTAGGCTGAATTTTTAAAGCTGTGTGTGTATACCTTTTATTCACGTGGATGCTAAGAGCATAAACAAATCCCTCTGAGAAATTGAATATCAAATTAGAGCTGATTAACGAACACTGAATTTTTCCAAACCTTGAAACTTTCGGTCATCAGTGCCCTTCAGATTTGGAGACCGTCCATCTTGGTAAGCTCCTGTCTGCTAGGGAATGTCACAGGGATTCTGTCAAACACAGACAGATGCTCCCAGCTGTAGGAGGGAGCCAGAGTGTGCCATTTTCCCGGAGCCAGGAACCAGGAGAAGCCCCTAGAGCGGAGGCAGCAAGCACCAACTCCCCTTTCCTGATGTTGGGCTGTTTTTCAGGGTGACGTCCAGAGGACACTCATCCAAGTGGACTTTGGTGATGGCGTTGCAGTGTCTTATGTCAACCTCAGCTCCATGGAAGATGGCATCAAACATGTCTATCACAACGTGGGCATTTTCCGAGTGACGGTGCAGGTGGACAACGGTCTGGGGTCGGACAGCGCCGTCCTGTACTTACATGTAACTTGTATGTTATTACTGTTGTTGGTTTATGACATATTTTAAATGCTGTGTCCTTTTAAAATATAACCCCAAATGTCGTATCTAGAAGCAGCTCACAAGTTATCTTTGAGTAGAAGGGGAGAGGAGAATAAGAGAGCCAAATGGGGAGAAAATAAAAACAGGGGACAAAGTTTGAAGAATCCTAGAATTTGCGTTGCCTGAAATTGGTCTCATGGCACTTCCTGTGTGTCTTCCAGATGCTTCTGAGATCAAACACCTGTGTCTACGGCTGGGCCTAAGCAATTTGCTGAGCTATGTGACTGAATATGGATTTGTCTTTTTTTTTTTTTTTTTTAAGCGAGAAACGTTTGAAAACAACTCCCATGTATGGCTCAGTCTACTGCATTGAGAATTAGCACTAGTGATGGAATTTCTCCCCATCTCATTATTCTTCTCTTCCCATGATACACCTCACTGTTAATAACTCTTTTAGACTCATGCTCCTGTTTTGAAAGTGTATTTCCTGGGCTTTTATCCGTGATGATTCGGTGCTAGAGAGAAGTTGGTGTCAAGAGAGGGAAAGAGTGTAAACAGTGTTGTGGCAGCTGCATTAAGAAGCAGTTCCAAGAGGTGTCGAAGCGCTTGCCCCACGGAGGAATCTAAAGATGTGTTAAGTCTGACGACATCATGACTGCTGCTGAGCTGCGTGTAGTACAAACGTGCGCCATGAAGGCCCCTTGTGGCAGGGGTGGGGGCATCCCCAAACAGGCTTAGGACATCTTTAGATTGCTACAGAATGCTTTGCTTTAGAATGAAAGTAGCTATGTGAAGCCCCGGTGGCCTGATGGAGAAGGCACTGGCCTCCTAAAATGAAAGCTCCTTTTATGGACAGCCTGGTCCAAACTAATTCCAAATTCTAAGCGAAGAATATTAAGGCCAGGCAGTATCCCATGCCTCCCACCTGCCCCTTGCCCATGAAACTAAACTGACTATAGGACATACCAACTCGAATCTTTTTTTCTTAAGCTTCTTTGGTCTAGTGGGAGGACAAGAGTATCCAGGGATTCCCCAAGTGATTGTTAATTACTGAGGATTTCAGCAGTACCAATAATTCTTGATCTTTCTCTCCTGTACACTCATGACAAAAGGGCTTTGAAGAAACGCATCCTCCCTCCTTTGGGTTGAAGCAAAGTTGTACAAGATTCCCAGTGTGCCCACTCCTCCTGCCTCTTTTCAGCTGAAGTTTATGAAGCAATTACTATGTGCCCACTTTTGGGCTAAGCAAGCTCTTTGCATGTATGATCTCACGTCTCAAAATGACGTGAGGAAGTAGGCACTATTAGAAACCCTACTTACAAAGAGCTGTGGGTGTCAGGGAATTTGAATAATGCATTTGTAGACCTACTATCTGGCAAAGCCAGGCTGCAGACTCAGGTCTGCCAGACTCTGGAGTGCCAGCTCTTGATCACTGAGGTCAGTCTTGTCAGTGATGCAGCTTGTCTCCACCAACCCTTATCCCCTCCACTCCTTCACAAATTGTCCCGAAGGAACATGAACTCCTTGCTGTACCACTACATAGGTTCAAGGTGCCTTCCATAGGCTCCCTTCCTGCTGACTCTATGACTGTCCCACCCCAGGCTGTCCTGTATGGACTTTCTGGAGTTGCCTCTTGCTAAGAAGTAATCTTTCTTACTAAGGAATAATCAGAAAATCTCTCAGAAGTACCTCACCAACATTGGTTATTAGTAGCAAAACTAACTTGCCACACAAATGCTGGTACATTTGCTGAGAATGGCCACCTACCTAGCAACCT
This sequence comes from Panthera uncia, assembly GCF_023721935.1. Lineage (NCBI taxonomy): Eukaryota > Metazoa > Chordata > Mammalia > Carnivora > Felidae > Panthera > Panthera uncia. The sequence continues at coordinate 62,505,843 of NC_064818.1, read as the reverse complement.
GTCGTTTTTCCATGGCTTATTCTGTAAGGGGGATTTTATCCTTACAGCCATTCAGGCTCTCCTGAAGAATTACAGTGATTTTATTCCATATCTCGCCTGTGTATGAAACATCTACCACATGCTAACCATGGGTAAATACCGAGTTCAAGTTCAGCACTAGCTTTGTGTCGCAGTTTCTCAGGCTCTCCCATAGATCATCCACACCTTGGTCTCTTGGTCACCCTGTGGATTCTTCCTCACCCCTTAAACATGATCAGATCCTCTGAGAGCTAGCTCCCTAACCTGGTTTTCTCCCAACCTTACTCAACCCTGGGAAGGAAAACAGCACAGAGATTAAAGGTTGCTGAAGCCATGGCTTCTAGAAGAAATGTACTGCTTTTTTCAGTGGCTTTTTTTTTTTCTCATTAGCCTAGTTGAGTGAGTGGCTCAGTACTTTGACTTTCACCTTAATGGCAGATGGTTAGTAATGGAAAATTTTGTGTTCTTCCTTTTTTTTTAATTTTTTGTTTTTTACCTTTATTTATTTTTGATAGAGAGAGACAGAGCGCAAGTTGGGGCAGGACAGAGAGAGAAGGAGACACAGAATGAAGCAGGCTCCAGGCTCTGAGCTGTCAGCACAGAGCCCCATGCAGGGCTCGAATTCACAAATCACAAGACCATGACCTGAGCTGAAGTCGGATGTTTAACTGACTGAGCCACCCAGGCGCCCCTGGAAAGTTTTGTGTTCTGATTGCAATTTTGTTAGGCTTATCTTGGGTTAAGTGGTTGGATAAGCATACTTCATGTAATGGAACCCTTTCTAAGCCTGGCCTTGGGGATAAGAATGAACTCTTTTTTCCTAACTGCATCAAAGCAGGATTTTTTTCTAAACTTTCTTTAACTCACATACATCTAAAACCCCCGTCATAAGCAGTTTCGGCAGGTCTGACATATTTGCTCACGTCCCCACTTCTCTCCTAAAGTTCATGTCACCGTGCAAAGGCACATGCCCTCCTTTGCTTCTCCTGAAACTTGTACCATGACAGGCAACATCAGCCTTTCTTGCAGATGGAGCAAACGAAGATGGGAGAAGTGCTTTGACACCATCGTATACTAAGACGAAGTCAGAACAAGACCGTAATTGATTAACATTCCCCCGAATCTCAAACCTGAAGGGTCTCTTGGCCATTTTGGGCCACAGTACCAGGGTATGGGGGCAGGGCTGGGGGTGGTCTTTGTAGAAAAAAAACGAAACCCAAACACTGGACTGAGTTGGGAGTTGGCCCAAACTCCTGGCCAAGTCACTCCATTTCTCTGAGCCTAGATTTTCTGCTGTCATGTGAGGAAGGCACATCTTGTTTCTCAAAGGTTCTTTCAAGCAAAATATGCTGTGACCTGTCAACTAGCAAAGCTTGATTTCCCATCATCACAAAGTAGCACGTGCGTTTCTACTTAGTGGGTTCTGAGCAGCAACCGTTAGGTCAGTTCGCCAAGCCTACCCTCCGCTTCTCTCACTAACACCCTCCCCTTTGCCCAGAATTCTCCCCCATTTCCTGTCTTGAAGAAAGATTCTCTCTACCCTCCAAGTCGGAAAGGTGACTTGAGTCCAAAGCAGAGAGTTTTGGTTTTGTTCTTGTTTTAGTTTTTAATACGGGTTTGCAGAAGTCATCAGAAACAAGTGGAGAGGATGTGCCTGCTGTAAAGTTTCCAGGAGTGGGTGAGCCATTCCCACTGGGAGGTTGGGTAATCTGTGGTAGCCTGACAGAAAGTTCTTGGAGATAGTATTTACTGTGCTCTGCTAGTTTGCAAACTAACGGGACATGTGGTGGTGCAGCCAGTGTTGGCCTCAGCTGGTGGGAGCGGGTAGAATTTAGAGGACATGCACATTTCTGGTCAGAAAGCTGCCCCATCTCAGCCGGACTTGCAAGAAAAAAGCCACCGAATACTGTGCAGATTAGCAGAATGAAAGGTTAAAAATAAGTAGTTGAGCTAGATTTTGTAGTCCTTTCTAGATCTCTCTGCAATTACCTCCTAACATAGGTACCATTTACAGATGCCTTTCTGCCCTTACCTTAGGGTGAAGTGATCAGTTTGTTGAAAACCTATGTAGTTTTGCAACTTTTCACATGATTGTTATCTTGGCCAGCAAATGTTAGACTTGAGTTTTGTAAAGCGTGGTTGAATGAGTCACCCACCCCAGAACTGCATGATAATAATGCAGTGTTCATTCCAGACCTGCTGTATTGGAATTTCTAGAAACGTGTCCATAATCTGCCTTGAACAGATTAGTATAATCCGTATGCACATTGCAGTTTAAGGGACTCTGTTTTAGGATTTCATCTTTATACTTTGAACTACTTTAGTTTCTCCTAGAGCATTTTTTACATTTCAGACAAACATCAATGTAATGCATACACAATATTCAATTCTACAGTCAGAGGTCTCCAGGACAAATGGTAGAGTCAGTCCCAAACGATCATTGTGTGTGTGATTGCACGTGTACACACACACACACACACGCGCGCGCGCGCGCTTGCACGATGTCCAGCTTCACAGGCGTCAGCTGCTTCCTGCAGCACATTAGGACTAAACAAGAAAAGAGAAGGGAAACCCGAGGCACGCAAGTAATTTCCCATTTCCCTCAACCACCTTGCAGCAAAGATTCATATGGAGTGATGCAGCGCCACCTGCCGCCCTTCTTCGGCACCACAGGCACGTTTGTCATGGAGCTGCCTCTGCCAGCTTGTTCAGCTCTGGATTGAGCGCAGCCAGCCAGCTGGGGGCCTCCAGGGACTGGAGTTTCGCTTCCACGGCTCCCCTAGCTCAGACTGCACCCTCTGTACATAGAAGAGATGCTTAAAAGCTAGGTTTGGGGCAGCAGAAACTAGGTATGTCAAATGCACAAAAAGTAAATGAATACAAGAGGACAAGGTGGGAATATGAAAGGTAAATTGCACACATTTGAATGAACCCATGCAAACATATGCGTACTTCATGGCCTACAAGCCAACATGCTATGCGTCCTGGATCCTAGGTCTCCTTGGCTTCCACTCTTTCCCTCCATTTCTCCCCTGCAGCCAATTGGACTTTCTTGCTAGTCCCTAAACATGGCGAGCAAACTTCCTCCTCAAGATTTTTGCACTTGCTCAACCCTCACCCCGATGCATCACAAATAGTGCACACCTTCACTTTATTCAGGTCACTGCTCCAGTGTCATTTATTCTGAGACACAAAACTAGCACTCTATCACGTACCCCTGCTTTGTGTGTTCAGTGCCTGCCTCCCCCAATAATACATAAGCCCCAGCAAGTACCAGGTGTCCCCAGCACCTAGAATAATGTCTGACATATGGCAGCACTCTAAAACTATTGAATGAATTAGTGACCATTTTTCACTAAGAAGATTCAACTGTTGCCATTAAGAGGACACAGGCACCATCCTCACTTTGATATTCTGACTTTAAAAATATATTAATGGGGCACCTGGGTGGCTCAGTCGGTTGAGTGGCCGACTTCGGCTCAGGTCATGATCTCGCAGTCAGTGAGTTCAAGCCCCGCGTTGGGCTCTGTGCTGACAGCTCAGAGCCTGGAGCCTGTTTCAGATTCTGTGTCTCCCTCTCTCTGACCCTCCCCCGTTCATGCTCTGTCTCTCTCTGTCTCAAAAATAAATAAACATTAAAAAAAATAAAAATATATTAAGTACTCATATGTGACAGAGACAAAGACAATGAACCCCGTTAGAATGGAACTGGCATGTCTAACAAAGCTCATCTAGTCCTTGTCTTCTAGCTGAGTCATTTAACTCAGATCAGGGGAGTCAGGAAGAGCATTCCAGAAGAGTGGTTCCTAGAACTGAGACTTGAAGACTGGCAGGTGCCTCGAGAGGGGTGTCTAAGCCAAGGCCTCAGGGCAGAACAGGGCCTAGCCTGCTGGAGCAAAACAGCAAGAGCCGTGTAAGAAATGAGAACATGTATAAAGTGCATTTGCCAGTGCCTGGAATGTATTTAAGTAATCAGTGGATGCTGACTCTTAATAGCTAATTTGTTAAAAAGGGAAAGGTCTTTTGAGCATTTGTCAGCTGGCTAGAGCACGAGCTCTAAAATCAAACTTCTTTGGTTCACACCCCAGAGTGGATGTTTCCTAGCTGCGTGACCTTAGGAAAGTCACTTTCCTCTGTTGGTTCATCTCTAAGCAGACGTGATAGTATCGCCTACTCCATAAGGCTGTGGAGAGGAGCAAATGAGACTCAAAAGGGTCATTAGCAGAATACGTAGCACATAGTTATCACTCAGTGAATGCTGCCCTTTTATTATTGTATTGAACCGTTCTGACTTATGAACGACTACTTCTTATCATATGGCTTATAAACCAGGAAATCAATTCTTGCCTGTATTCTGGTCACCAAGACTCTAATTCTATAAAGAGAGAGAAGCATAGACAAAAGCAGAAACAAGAAATTGCATTGTCTGTTTATTTACCCAGCAAAACACTCGATTATCTGCTACATCTCAGGAACTATGCTAGCCTTTATGTATAAAGGTAAATATGAAAGACTCTTACCTTCCAAAAGTTTGCAGCCTGTGTTCTCTGTCTCACAAATGTTAGATCAATAGGTCTTAACTACCATCATCATTATAATTAGGGAGTGCGAAATTTAGTTTTGAACAAGTGAGTAAGCAAGATCAACTTGGCTTTCTAGAAAAATCACTCTCACAACAGTTTGTAGGGTGAGAGGTACGTAGTCATTGCCATACATTGTATGAACATATAAATTGTATACATGCAAGAATGAACTCATACAACCCACATATGCATAGTTCAGAGCCCACGGACTGACATGCTATATGTACAAATACCTCTTAGGTCTCAATGGCTTCCACTCTTTCCCTCCACCTCTCACTGCAGCCACTTGAACTTTCTTGCTATTCCACAAACATGGAGATCCAGTTCTTCCTCAGGATCTTTACACTTGCTCTACCTTCACCCTGGAGCATATGTTTTGTTCTGGGCACCGTGGCACTTGGTGCAGCTTGTCTATTACTGAGGCAGGCAGGCAGTGAACACACAGAGCGGGAGGGTGGATTAGCATGGGAGCAGGTTGGAAGCCAGAAGATCTGTACGGAGCGTGACAGTCCAGGTGTATGAGCCAGGGAAGGACTGGGGATGGTGAGAGGAACTCTAACTGAAAGGTATTTATGAAACCCGATCCGTGGTTTCTAACATAGAATGAGTGGCAAGGAATAAGGAATCTACATTGACTTTATGCTTCTGGGTTGGTGCCCTGGATATACATTGGTTTGGTTGGTTTTTTTTTTTTTTTCATTAAGATATGGAGATTACAGAAGGGGTGGGGGTCGTGTAGGAAATGATGAATTTCTTAGGAACATTTGGCTCCTAATGGAGTCCAGAGTCAAGTCGGTGATTTTTGAGTTCTAAGCATGAACTTTATTAGTTGAAGGTCAGGATGTGGATGATATTGTCCATCTAGCGGGCCTCCGTAGTTAGAATCGTCCCCCCCTTTTTTTTCTTCAGTTGAGCACATCCTGAGAACCTGAGAACCACAGGGCTGTCTCTACCTGCTCATGCACGCTTTGTCCTAGACAAGCTGACCTTAACACCAAACAGGTGGTGTTATATATGCTCGGGCAGCGACACACACACACACACACACACACACACACACACACGCACACACACACGTGTCTACACATACACAGATCTTTAAAATCCAACAAAGAGTAAAGAATCATCACATCTAAAATGGTTTGGGGATTTGTGAAGTCACCACCACCAGCTCCCCCTGCCACCCACCTGGACTCCATGAGGTTTCCTTCATCCTTGTTTACCGCCACAGATATGACCTCTTGGAAAGACTTTGCATCTTCCTGTGAAGTCTCGTATCATGGCTCTTCTTTTAAGGACTTCATACATTACTTGTAAATTTCTAAAGTTTTACACATACATAACTCAGGTTTTAGGCCTGGAAGAAAGACCAGTAAGTGGAAAATATTGAGATACAATGGGTCACGATATATATTTTTCTCCAAAGCAGGGGCAACCCCTGGCACTTTCCTCAGGGAATAGGACTGTCACGTTTTGGAGACTTCCAGAACTAATACGTATTCTCTTCAGAGCAGGGAAAGGTGAAGCAAAGAAAGTTCTTCCTTCTCCATGACTCGTCTTTTCTCTTGTGCCTCAGGTCCCCTGGAGCATGTACACCTGTCTCTTCCCTTTGTCACCACGAAGAACAAAGAGGTCAACGCAACTGCAGTGCTGTGGCCCAGCCAAGTGGGCACGCTCACTTACGTATGGTGGTATGGAAACAACACAGAGGTGGGTCAGCCTTCCACGCGGCATCTAGTGGCAGCTCAGCTCACACTGGCTGAAGGGAAAAGAGGAAATGAAATGGCTTCTGTAACTCAAGAGTCTAGGGTAGTCCTCGTTTTGGGGAGAGCAGGCTCTTAGTACACCAGTCATCTCAACGGTTTGTTGCCTTTGTCTCTCTGTCTCTCACCGCACCACCCCTACCCCTTATCTTCCTCCACATTGGCCTTCTTCTCCAGTGAGATTTGCCTTTGCAAAGACCCTTTGCAGCAACCTGAGCTATTTAACGGTCACCACCTAGCAGGGAAAATGAACTGTCTTTCATAGAAGTTCTTACAGATGTCCCAGAATGGAGTATTATTGACCAAGCCTTCCCAGTGGTGGGGGTGGAAAAAGAGGTGTTGAAATCAGTCTCCTTGGAACCACATGGTCCAAGAGAGGGGAGAAAACGGTCCACAAAAAGAAAAAAAAAAGCCAATGGATAACAGAGAGTCCGAAGCAACAAATACTTACTACAACCCAGCCCCCAAATGGCCTTCTCACCCTGAATCAGACGTAGCCACAGCTTTACCCTTTATGTTTTCCCTGTGAAAAACCATGGCCTGTGACCAGAAGTCAGCAGCACCTTTAAACTCCATAGAGACCATAAACCTCACTTACTGTAAGCCCTTCATTTTCCAGAAAAAAATGAGGAGGACACACAGGAGGTGGTTTCCCCGCCTCATTCAGCGGCTTCACCGGAGGCCAGATCCAAGGCCTCCCCGTGCCCAAGGGAATTGTTTTCCCCTCATACTAGGCTGCAAGCTCCGTTTTGAACTGACTCCATTCTCAGAGATTCAAATTGGCTTCCAGATGTCAGTGTAGGCAGCCAGCCTCAGGCCTCCCCAGGGGGCACAGGGATGAGTTGGTGGGACTAGAACCCTTCATCTTCCTCCAGCAGAGTCGTTTTCTTGCACTGGGGGGCTTTGCTCTTCAAATATAGTGCAACTTATTCCAATACAAATCTGTTTCTACCCCAGAGCTTAATGTTGGCTCTCACTGGAGACCTAATTTTGCACAGGCCCAGGGAAGATACCTCTCCTGACCCCAGCCCTGCTACATGTCCGGCAGGGGAAGGAAACGCTCACCTCTATGGCTAATTTGACTCAGCTGCTGAAAGGAAGCCTTTTTTTTTTCCTTCTGAAACCTCGCATATAAATTTGACCCCAGTAGGGCCCACTACCCACAGTGGCAGGGGAGAAATCTAAGTTATTTGCCTGAAAGCTAGTGCTAGAAGGTGAACATACTAAACAACTTTCTTCCGTGTCTCCTTTTTTTTTTTTTTTTTTTTTTTTTTTTTTTTTTTTTTTTTTTTTTTAAACCTTTCAGCAAAAAACAAATTCTCCACAGATTGTGTTGAGTAGACTTCTTATGCCGGGCTTTGGTCTTCCCTCTGCCATACAGGGAGGAACATGAATTTAGATTTTAAAATTAATTAAGAAAAGACAGGAAAGAAAAATGTTTGTGAGGAATGAGTTGAGGGAGGTCAGTAAGCTAATAATCTTTTCCTCCAGGACCCCAGCATCCGATTAGATTACAGGCACTACTCCAAATCCTTTTTTTTTCTCTTTTTCTTTTTTTCAGTCCTCAAACCACTATCCAATTAGTACTTGTTTCCATAGCAGCTACTTCCAAAAACTGCTGATAGGGCTTCTCAGAGGAACCAAGCCACACAAGGCCACTCCAGTCTAAATAGTACAGTTTTGGTGTCCACGGTCACTGTGTTCCATTGTAATTTTCTATAAATGGTACACCCTGGAGATGAACAACTGGAAGCTTACAGATTTTCAATGACTACTGCTTAAATCTGGATTAATATGAACTGCCTGTTTTGGTCTGATTTGAGTATTTCTTTGTGTTAAGGGATCTGCCTGCTCTGAGCAGGTTACAGATAGAGAGCTATATCCCACCAAACAGCAAGACCTACCAGTGTCCCCAGACAGCTGTGTAAAGATACCGGAAGAGAGGTGTCATATTCACAAGGAATGGGCAGAGTTACTTAGGGTCGTGGTTCTCGTAGCTCCTTTCTGGCCTGGACTTGAGATGATGGGGAGGCATATATGGAGCCGGTCACCCAGGGCCACACCAGGAAGAGCCTATGCTGACTTAAGTGGCTTGTTGGTGGATCAGAGCTAGTGGCTGTCTCATCTGTAATTGAGCAAGTGTCCCCTGACTCTGGGCCTTTACCCATTTTAGCCTCTGATCACCTTGGAGGGAAGCATATCATTCAAGTTTACTTCTGAAGGGATGAACACCATCACAGTCCAGGTCTCTGCTGGGAATGCCATCCTGCAAGACACAAAGAGCATCGCGGTGTATGGTGAGTGCCCTGTCTACACTAACCCGTCGCTGGGCCCAAGCTCAGATGAACTAGCCTGGTGCTTTCGTCCCACTGGCCACCCTGGCTCATGACCTCTAACCAGGGAAAAGAGCGTAGTGGTAGAGAAAGAGCTGAGTCAAGTCTGATCTCCTCCTCTTGGGAGAGGTGGTTCCCCGGCATAGTTGCTGTCAGAAGACCCTGGGGGCACTTATTGGACTGTTTCCTGAAAGTGGCTCTGGGGCACAAAGGGCAACTCTATACCCATTCACCTGGGTGGGGTGGAATGAGTTTCATTATATATAAAGCTGATCCATTCCATTTGGTATTCTGGTGGTGTTTGAATAACTAAAACCCCCATTATAAAAGAAAATAGATAATATTTAGGCTTTTGTTCAACTTTAAGGGGCACCTGGGTGGCTCTGCCAGTTAAGCATCTGACAGCTGATTTCAGCTCAGGTCATGATCTCACAGTTCATGAGTTTGAGTCCCACATCAGACTCTGGACTGAATGTGGAGCCTGCTTGGGATCCTCTCTCTCCCTCTCTCTCTGCCCCTATGCTACTCATGTGCGCGCTCTCTCTCTCTCTCTCTCTCTCTCTCTCTCTCTCACACACACACACACACACACACACACAATAAATACATTTCAAACAATTTAAAGTTTAACTTTAAGAGTCTTGATTATTAAGAAGAATCTACCAATATGTAAATATTCTGAAGATCTCTTCCAGAAATACATATCATTAAAAAAAATACTCTGATTAAATTAAAAGCAATATCATGCAGATGTCATGTATCATCATAGATTGGATATTGGTTGAACAAGCAATGATACAGAACAGTCTGCTAATCAGTCGGGGAAGTTGAATGTAGTCAGAGTATTGCACAGAATGAAAATATACTGAAATGGAAAGATAGGATCACTGACTTCAAATGGGGGATTAAAGACAGTTTATACATATCGATCTCATTTTGGTAATTTTTTTTTCTGCACCAAAAGATAGATAGGTATGCAATGAGTGTTATAGGTGGATGATAAAAATGTGAAAATTATTGTTAATATGAAAGTGGCATATATGCATCATGAAAAATTAAAATTTAAAAGTAGATAGGAAAGGTAAATGCTGTGCAGAGAGAGAGAGAGAGAGAGAGAGGGAACAAAAGACAGGGATGAAGGGAGGTGAGACCAGGAGTGAGACAGAAAGAGAGAGACAAAGAGAAACTAGCTAGTGGTCCAAATATTATCAGTTGCCCCAGTCCCAGAATTAATTGGCTCTGATGCAGGTACTGCTTTCATTTCTCATCTTGTGAACTTGACCTTCAAATTCAAAAAGCAATTTATAAGCATTTTTGAACAAGTCTGAGGACATTATTCCTCGCATGGCTGGGTGTTAAGAGTCATAATGTGTCCTCCCTCCTCCCTTACCCTCCCCCCACCCCCACAGGCCCCTGAAAGTAGCTTGATCAAGCCCAAACAGTAAGTGAGAGCAAACCAGGGCTGTGGTTTTCCTAACAAGGTCCCGTCAGTGAGGTAACCTCTTAGCCAGGTGGCCAAAATGGGGGAGTGCCTTTGCCTCTCTTTCCTTCTTCATCTCTTTTCTGTGCTCAGCAAATGCACTGAATCCTCAAGACGACCTAGCATATAGTAGGCGATGTTAATACTCTCATTACTTCAGCGGGACAGATAACTTGCCCCAGCTAGTATGTCGTGGATCTGGGCTTCTAACCCTGCCCATCTAGACCCAGGGCCCATGCTCTGAAATTACCCCCACTAAATAGCTTTCATGTCTTTTCCATCTGAGACTCCCTTTCCTCTCTTTCCTTCCTGGATGTCATAGGTGACACTAATGGGCACTGACCCATGACTCCCAACAGATGTTCTCTTGGTTAAGCCTATCAGCAACCTCATCAGAACCACAGAGAGAACGTTAAACCTAGAAGGTCTTTGGCCTGACCTGGCTCATGCCATCATGTCACAGAGAGGAAATCGTAGCCCAGAAATGGGAAATTACTGGCTTTGAGTCATTCTGCTATTCAGTGACAGCTCCAGTAATAATAATAATGGTGATGGGAGTGGTAAAAAATAACATTGACAAAGCCCTTACCAACATCTGTTCAAAGCACCTGATACATACGATGTTTTATTGAATTCTCTGAGCAGACTTATGAACAATAGGCTATATTTACTCCTATTTTTCAAATGTAGAAATATGAGCTAAGTATAATAAACAGATAGAGCCTAGGAATCTGAATCCAGAGGGAATGTTTCTAACCACTTTCCACCCACTTGCCCGGCTTAGTTATCCTTCTCCCTAAAATGTCTTTAAAGGTGTCATCCAAGAGTGGATCGCTCTCCATCAAATGAGCTACCTTCACTAAAATCGTCTCTTTATCAAAAGCTTGAGCAAGGAAGTGGTCTTCCCTCCTCTAACCAAATTTCTGAGCAAATATCCTTCATTTATCTTAAGTTAGATGAAGTGTCAGAGTTTCAGGCATATTACTAGAAAATCTTTTTTTTAATTGTTTTATGTTTTATTTTATATTTGAGAGGGAGAGAGAGAGAGAGAGAGAGAGCGAGCATGAGCAGAGGAGGGGCAGAGAGATGAAGACAGAATCTTGAAGCAGGCTCCAGGCTCTGAGCTGTCAGCACAGAGCCCAACGCAGGGATCAAATTCACAAGCAGTGAGATCATGACCTGAGCCGAAGTCAGGTGCCCAACCAACTGAGCCACCCAAGCGCCTCTGTATTACTAGAAAATCTTAATGAAGTGTGTGATCTATTAAAGATACATTATATCGGGGCGCCTGGGTGGCTCAGTCGGTTGAGCGGCTAACTTCGGCTCAGGTCATGATCTCGCGGTCCGTGAGTTCGAGCCCCGCATCGGGCTCTGTGCTGACAGCTCAGAGCCTGGAGCCTGTTTCAGATTCTGTGTCTCCCTCTCTCTGACCCTCCCCTGTTCATGCTCTGTCTCTCCCTGTCTCAAAAATAAATAAAATGTTAAGAAAAATAAATAAATAAATAAATAAGATACATTATATCACACAGAGTTAAACAGGCAAGATTGAACTCACCTAAAATAAAAGTCAGGAATATTTTTAAACCCGGGGATGAAGTAGTGGAGGAATTCAGAGGTGAGGGCTTATCACCGTCATTAGGCTGACTGTGTTTGCTAAATGGTGCTCATGAAAGGTAGGCTCCTTCCATGTCATGGACAGAGGTCCATTGTGCCTGCCTGCCTGCCTTCCTTCCTTCCTTCCTTCCTTCCTTCCTTCCTTCCTTCCTTCCTTCTTTCCTTTCCTTTCCTTTCCTTTCCTTTCCTTTCCTTTCCTTTCCTGGTACACATGGCAAGAGTATGTCAATCTTATTTCTGTATTGAGATACAATTGGCGTATAACATTTTATCAGTCTCAGGTATACAACATAATGATTGAGTATTTGTATATACTGTGAATTAATCCCCACAAGTCTAGTGAACCTCTAGCAGTGTATGTAGTTACAATTCTTTTTTCCCTCATGATGACAACTTTTAACTTTAACTGTTTTAGCAATTTTCAACATTCAATGCAGCATTAATAATTATAGTTACCATGCCCTATATTATATCCCCGTGACTTATTTATTTTATACTTAGAAGCTGTACCTCTTTACCCTCACCCATTTTGCCCACCTTCCCACTCCTGCCTCTGGCAACTACAAATCTGTCCTCTGTATCTGAGGTTTTGTTTTGTTTTTGTTTTTTCTACATTCCACATATACATTCCACACTTTCTGTATCCGTTCATCTTTCTATGGAGAGTAGGTTATCTCCATATCTTGGCTATTGTAAATAATGCTGTGGTGAATATGGGGGTGCAGATATCGTTTCCAGTTAGTGTTTTTGTTTCCTTCAGGTAAATTACACAGAAGTAGAATTCCTAAATCATCTGGTCATTCTATTTTTAATTTTTTGAGGAACCCTATACTATTTTTCTATCTTTCTTGATGGTTGCATTTCAAAGATATGGTTCCCAGGTCCTTAAGAAAGACATTCCTGGGTTGGAGAAGATGTGCATCTCAAAAGAGCAGAGGAGGAATCTACAATTGCAAGTTTTCGAAAGTAGTAAATGCTCTAGGAAAAGGGAGGTCAGTGGCTGTGGTCAGGAAGAAATTTGCCTAAATTTAGTCAAGCTAAGGAGAACATTAGGGCCATCATGGTCAGACTGAAGGAAGCATTATATTTGGGAAATGGACCAGGAAAAGATTGTCCACCCAAAGCCACAAAATAGACTGTAGGAAAGAAAATCTAATTTGCATTGTTTTCCTTAATTTGCTTCAGGGCACAGGTTTGCTTTAAAAAAAAATGTAAATATGCTGCAAACACATGTGCGCGCGCACACACACACACACACACACCACAGATGGCCTGTGAACAACACGGGTTTGCACAGGTCCACTTATATACAGATTTTTCTGATCAATACAGTACAGGACTATAATGTATTTTCTCTTCCTTATGATTTTCTTAATAACATTTTCTTTTCTCCAGCTTACTTTATTGTAAGAATACTGTATATGAAACATAACATACAAAATATGTGGTCATCGACTATCTCTGTTATCAGTAAGTCTCCTGGTCAACAATACACTATAATAGTTAACTTTGGGGCACCTGGGTGGCTCAGTCCCTTAAGCATCCGACTTCATCTCAGGTCATGATCTTGTGGTTCGTGAGTTCGAGCCCTGCATCAGGCTCTGTGCTGACGGCTCAGAGCCTGGAGCCTGCTTCAGATTCTGTGTCTCCCTCAATTTCTGCCTCTTCCCTGCTCATACTCTGTCTCTCTCTCTCAAAAGCAAAGCAAAACAAAACAGAACATTTTTTTTTTTAATGAATAGTTAAGCTTCTGGGGAGTCAAAAGTTAAATGTCGATTTTTGTGTACCAGGGTGAGGGAGGGCATCCTAACCCACACATTGTTCAAGGCTTAACTGTATGTATGTATGTATTTCGGCTACTTATGCTTTCCACTGCTCCCACATGCACCCTCTGCTTGTTGAGTAAACTAAAGTGTGCAACTCCTGTCCCCTGCTAGTGGGCCCACTAAGTTATTACAGAGAGAGCTGTATCATTTTTCTGTTTGTGTCTTTTTATTAAGATAAACACCTTCCCTTATAGATTTGGTTTCTATGGTTTGGTAAGAGGTTCAGGGAAAATGAAAAAAAAATCAACTTACATCTTTTTTTTTTTTTTTTTTAACGTTTATTTATTTTTGAGACAGAGAGAGACAGAGCATGAACAGGGGAGGGTCAGGGAGAGAGACACAGAATCTGAAACAGGCTACAAGCTCTGAGCTGTCAGCACAGAGTCCGACGCGGAGCTCGGACTCACGGACCATGAGATCATGACCTGAGCCGAAACCAGACGCTGAACCGACTGAGCCACCCAGGCGCCCCTACCTTACATCTTTAAAGTGAAAAGTTAGGATTCAGTGAGTGATTCCTTGGGGCTTCCATTTTCCATGCTGCTAATTAAGATGCATTTTGTTATTCTCCATCAGAACTGAAGTGGTGATATTCATATAGGTGACCAGTGTCTCATAAAATGGACAAGCTTTGAAAAATAGGACTTTGGAACAGGCTAACCACCGAAATACACACCTTATAATTTAAGAATCTTCAAAGCCTGTGTCTAATAAGTCTTTAGCATTGTTAGGAAATGCAGAAGTGGGCTCTTATGTTTTCCGAATGTGTAATGGGCATTGCTGATGTCACTGAGCCACTACTGAAACATGAGGATATGCTTAAAACAAGAAAGGAATGGAGCACATGCACAGATACAGAGAACCTCTAGAGAAGTTTATGCATTCATTCATTCAATAAAAATTTATTAATTAAATGACTAGAAAAACCTACCATGTGCAGGGCACCATCCCACAGGGCCAGAAACACAGAGTTTCCGTCCTCGTTGACCTAGTATTTCAGTTTGGGAGACAGACAGTAAAAACAAAATACTTTAAGTGGCCAGAAGCCTGAAGATGACAAATAGGGTCATATGATGAAAGGTGTCTGAGGCTGCAGAAGGGAGGATAACTCAGGTTGCAAGTGGCAAAGGCTTCTCCCAGGAGAGACTGCATGATGAGAAGGAGCCACCTGTGCTGTCTCTGGGGAAGCGGAAGAGTGCTAATATGGGAAGGAGCATGACAGCATGCAGAAGCAGGGGAAGACAGAGTCCTGGAGCACAGGGAAGCCTGTGGACGTGAAGCAGGAGAGAAAGCCTGTACCGGGTTATGTGGGGCTATGACGGACATGGTTCAGAAGCTGAATTTTTAGGGGCACCTGGGTGACTCAGTCGGTTACACACCATCTTTGGCTCTGGTCATGATCTCACGGTTTGTGGGTTCGAGACTCGCATGGGGCTCTGTGCTGACAGCTCAGAGCCTGGAGTCTGCTTTGGATTCTGTGTCTCCCCCCCTGTGTCTGCCTCTCCCCCGCTCGTATTCTGTTTCTCTCTGTCTCTCAAAAATAAATAAACATTAAAAAAATTTTTTTAAAGCTGAATTTTTATTCTAAACACCATGTGGGGCCACTAGCAGGTTTTAGGGCAGCGACATGACCTGACTTGTACTCAGCTAAGTTATCCAGGGCTGGGCTCTGAAACCCACCACTGTGCTTGGGCCAAGGCCACGCCTCCCGTGTGCCAATCCCAGCTAATGACAGGGTGTGACAGGGATATTAAAGCAGACCCATTCCCAGGGTGCAGGGTACTCCTTCATCACTGATGTGCCTTCGGAGACTCCCTGACGGTCCTGCTGAACCTTCTTCACACTGCAGGGTGGTCAGCAAGCCTTGCTCCCTCTCTTCCATAAATGTCACATATGCGTCTGTCTTGGTGCTGTGGTTCTCCGGGTTCCTCTGGCTTCCCGTATTCTCCCCATCAGACCCTTGCTTTTGTCATCCCATCCTATCTTGAGGATCACGATGAACTCAGGAGCTACGGAGAGAGTGAACAAATTATTTGGGTTAAGGAGCTTAAAATTCCATCAAATGACAGTTCCATACAAACAAAACATAGCAACAGAATGACAATAATAATAATTATAATCATGTAATCAGATAATAATAATAATAATACAATCATATAATGATAATGGGTATAGGTGCTACTCACACTAGTGCCCTTAAAAAAGACAATGAAACATAGTGGGGAAAGGATTCAATCGGTAAGTGCTCAAACTAGAGCTTGAATACTGTGTGTGTGCACAATAGAAAGGACGGGGTGCTCCTTGGAAGGGACAGACAGTAAGTGCAGAAGCTCAGGGTCAGAAACCTGCCATGCATTCAGGGCATGCCGGGCTTTTAGTGTCTGGGAATGCACAGTTCAGAACTAGGAACCGTGGGCAAAGGCTGCAGAGTAAGGCATGGGCCAGACCTAGGGCTTTGGTTTAGAAAACGAAGGCTGGGAGAGGTAGCAGGCTTAGAATGGGAATAGCAGATTTTCCTTCCAGAAGGCTCTCTGGCAAGTGTGGAGGAAAAAGACACATTACGAAAGCTTTGCATAAAACATAAAGTACAGCACACTTTTAAGAAAACTCATGGACTTACGGTGATCACCCTACTGTTGTATCCCCAGAGGAATTCCGGTCCCTTCGCCTGTCCTTCTCTCCGAACCTGGATGACTACAACCCTGATATCCCCGAGTGGAGGAGGGACATCAGCCGAGTCATCAAAAAGTCCCTGGTGGAAGTGAGTGCAGACAGTTCCTTCTCTTGTCCCGACACGTTTTTCTCTCTGTCTTCCAAGAGCTGCATGGTGAGGGCCTCTTGTGCAGAGAGCTGACAGGGCACGAGCTAGAGCCCATGGGAGGTCTGGCTAAACACCTGCTTTCTGCGTAGTGGATCCCCATGCAGGCAGACACAGCACAGTCGCTTGGGTTAGGGGGATGAGACTGGGAACAAACACATGGTCCTTCCACCTTGTGAAACTTTTCTTCTGCTTAGAGAAGAGAAACATGGAAATTTATGACCATCATATTCATACGTCAGGGTTCATGATCAGGTCATTAGTAAGTGTAAGATCAGCCACCTGCTCAACACTGAAGGGACACAGCATGAATACGATTAGTGAGAGCAACCCTGGCCTCCAGCCCCACAGGCAGTGAGCCCTCGGCACGTGATGGTCAGCCGTCTCTCTGTGTCTCAGTTCTTTTAAAGGCATTTCTCTCCTGCAACCACCCCAATGGGAGGGTATTATTGTCCTCATTTTGCCGGCAAAACAGCTGAGTTTCAGAGACTTTAAATAACTTGTTTAGGTCTCACAGCTAATAAGTGATGAAGCTCCTGCATTGAAATGAAGGGTCTGAGTCCAGTGTCTGGGTTTGTACACATGAAACACAACCCCCTAAGTTTTCTGGGAGAATACCAAGATAGTGTGGTTTATCCCTGTCTGAGTATCACTGATAATTTGGGAAAACAGTCTCTTTAGGCACATCTTCCCCTGCATATGCCACTTTCATGAGTAAGCAGAGGAATGGGGATATCATCTCATGGAGCTGCTTGGATTTATTGCACAAACCCAGAAAATCAGAGATAAGCTGTCTTTCCCCAGGGTATCTTCTTAGTCTGTAAAGGAAAATCAGTTGAGGGTGTTTTAGCCATTGTTTCCTGGACCCAGGAACATCATGCCTTGTGACATAAAGAAGCTGATGGGCTAAAGGCATTCAGATAACCCCTGCTCGAAAAACAGATCTCATGTCCAGCCTTTTGACAAAGGGCCGGCCTTGTCCTCATTCATGCCATTGTCTGTGTTGATATTTATGTAGAACTTAACAGTATTCCAAAAACTCTTCTCAGTGCTTTTCCTTTGTTAGCACATTTAATCACAAAAGAACTAGCTTCTGATGTAGGTACTCTGATAATTCTCATTTTACAGCTGAGGAAACTGAAATAGAGACCTTAGGTATCCTGCCCACGGCCAAACTGTTAAAAATCAGACTCGAATCAGACCACCCTCGTGGGATCCCAACCACTCCATTCGATGGCCATCCTTTGCTTTATTACATGGAGAAACAGGAATACATGGAACAGTGGGGTGGAGAAGGACTACCTTCATGTGCCTCTGTGTAAATGCCACCTCACCTTTGTCTTCATGACTCAGCGTCCGAGACCTTGGTGGTAGCTAAATATCATGGCCACCAGGGGGCGCAGCGACTAGACGACAGGCCCCCTGGAATGGATCCTTCTGCCCTTGGAGCTGTTTGTCCCTGGGGTGACAACTGGTTTCTCTCCTCCGCTGTCCAAGAGAGATGACTCACACCCCTCAATGAGTCCACAGATACCTTCCTTCCATCTGTAGCATTCTGGGGATCCATATCCCTATAAGCCTCCCAGGTAGCTGCCCGACTCCCCCAGGTGATTTATCAACTAGGCATTAGCTCGGCAGTGACCAGTCTTCCAGGCTGCTTTGTCTTCACATTTATAGTCTAGGGATCACATCCCCTGGGCGTCTACCTTTCCACCAGCTGTCCAGAAGGCTAGAAACTCCTGCTCATCAATATTTCCAGGCTGCCGCATAGCATAATCAGCTAAATACAGAATAAACATGTTGACTCAACATCTCTCAGGACAGGGTGTTGTAGGGTGGAGGGGCCAATCCCTTCCAATTTCAAAGACTCCTTGGCTACCCAATCTCAGGAGGCAGCTGACCCAGCTCCTGGTTCCTAGCATCCCACCCTGTCTTTGAGATGGGTAGTTACACTTGGCTAATTCCTTAAGCCCTAAGGTACCATACTATCAATTGGACTCTAATAAACCCTATAAGAGATACAACTTGGAGTCAACTTTTTTTGTCATTTTTCTTCCAGTTTACTATGTAACAGAATATTATCTAAAAACCAGTTCCCTTTATCTCATCAAATGGGATTTTTCTCTTGACACTTCACAGTGAAATCTTTAAACAAACGTCATTCAATCAACATTTTTGCATATAATGAGGATGATTCAGATATAATGTCTGAGTTTCAAATCGAGGAAGGCCCTGAAAGAGGACGTTAGCTGGGATAGGGGCTCCTGCATGTAAGCGTCAGGCGAAGGGAGGCAGTACAGCCGTGCTTGAGAACACGGGCTTCATGGTCAGACCACAGTTCCAAACTCAGCATCACCACACACTGCCTGGGTGGCCTTGGGCCACTGTTTAACCTTCTTCTACCTGCCACGTGTCCTGTGGCAGAAATAGAGATGCAGCACCCACATCCCTTGGGGACAGATCGCTAACTTCGCCCCTGGGAGTGTCATTGGCACGGGCTTCGGCGGCCTTGCACCATGTCAGGTCCTTTCCAGAAAGCTCACGTCCTTCTTGCCTGCCTGCACCCCCCACCCTCTCAGAGTACTCCGTGCTTTTCCATGCTTCTCACCACCTTTTCCTGTGGGACTTATAGGAGCTTCTGTCTCTCCCTCAGGCCACAGGGGTCCCAGGCGAGCACATCTTGGTGGCAGTGCTCCCTGGCTTGCCCACCGCAGCTGAGCTCTTTGTCTTGCCCTATCAGGATCCAGCTGGAGAAGGCAAAAGGTCAGCGGAAGACCTGGAGCAGGTGAGTCCCCCAGGTGACGTTCAGGTTCCGCAGCAGTCTGAGCCACACCCCTGCTGGTACCGATCACCAGCACAGCAGCTCTCAGGGCGCTGGACCTGAGAGGGAGCACACTGGCTGCTTGTGGAGTCTTCAGCACTGTGGTCCTCTGTGTCTCATCCGTGATCTGGTGATCCTAACTACAGCGTCAGCACAAAACCCACGCAGGAGTGGTGACTGTAGGCAGTGGCTAAACCATTTGGGATATATCTCCACACTAGAGAACACGGTATTCACAATGAATTAGATAAATCTGTGTGACGAATTGTCCAAGATACTAAGTGGGGGAAAAAGCAAGTGGCTGAATAATACATGGAGGTTGAACCCATTTACTCCTTTTGTTTCTTACTTTTATCACAAGCGCGCCACGAGAATCAAATGGCGTGACACACGTGATGTCTTTTTTTATTTTTTTATTTTTTTTTTAATTTTTTTAAATGTTTATTTATGCTTTTGAGAGAGAGAGAGAGAGACAGGGTGTGAGTGGGGGAGGGTCAGAGAGAGAGGGAGACACAGAATCTGAAGCTGGCTCCAGGCTCTGAGCTGGCAGCACAGAGCCCGACACGGGGCTCGAACCCATGGACCGAGAGATCATGACCTGAGCCGAAGTCGGACACTGACCTGACCGAGCCACCCGGGTGCCCCCATGATGTCTTTTTTAAAAGGTATGACTTGTATACAAATCGTCAATCCTCTTTATCCCCACTATGTGAAATTAACCTGATTTGTGTCTGTAATAAATGAAGTAATATTAGCTCCAGATAATCTCTAGTGGTTCGTGAGGTCCATTTTTTTCCTCATGTCCACTATCTCCTGCAGTATTAGACTGGTGTGTGTGTGTGTGTGTGTGTGTGTGTGTGTGTGTGTGTGTGTTTCTTTTTCCTGTCCCCTTTGATCTTTGGCCTCTCCCTCTCTTCCTTTTAACTTCAAAAGATTCTTTAATCTGTGTTGTGAGGATTATTATTATTATGCTGTTGTTCTCCTTTCTCTACTTCCTCTTCTTCTTCCTATTCTCCCTGTCCTTCCTCTTCCCCTTCCCCTTCCCCTTCCCCCTGCTCCCCTTCTTTGTCATCTGTTGAGATAAAATGATCAGTCTGGAGCTGGTTACCTCATTAGAGACTGCACGATTCTGGTTTCTCAGTTCTTTCTGGCAGAAAGATTAAAAATAGGATTCTTCTCAGGCTCTGAGTAAATACTGGCTTTGTCCCCTCGAGCACGTGGAGTTTTTCAGTTTGCTTAGAATGAGCCAATAATCGAAAGGAAACAAAAATAATACAAAAACAGGGAGGGGGACAAAACAGAAGAGACTCTTAAATATGGAGAACAAACAGAGGATTACTGGAGGGGGTGTGGGAGGGAGGATGGGCTAAACGGGTAAGGGGCTCAAGGAATCTACTCCTGAAATCATTGTTGCACTATATGCTAACTAATTTGGATGTAAATTTAAAAAAATAATAAATTAAATAAATAAATAATAAAAAGAATGAGCCCATAATCTAGTCCCATGATCTGTAGTCTGCCAGGCTGACTAGAGAATCTCCTATAACAGCCTTATAACAACAACCCCACATTACAGCCAGGCCCACCTCCCAGCACACACCCTCCTTTTGACCCTGCTTTCTCAGTTGGCAGAAGGCTCACCTCTGTAATTTCCTCCTTGTACAAGTAAGGAAGAACAAAGCTGTCCTGGAGAGCCCTGTTGAAGTCCATTTCCTAGAGAACTGCAATTGGAGAGCAGGTGGGGCAGGGTAGGGGGGTAGGGGGAGTCCATCAGATTTGCTTCTGACCCCGCTCAGCCCTGGCACTCAGTTTCCCATTATTTTCCACAAGTTATCATCTGCACTTGTGACTTGGTGGGAGCAAGAAACGGATTGCCTCTTCTGCCAGCACTGCTGAGAAGCTGGGCGGGAGGTACATCAGTGTCCACAGCCTTTAGGTAGAAACACGTACATTTGTTCCTCCTCTGGAAATCTTACCAGTTCTCCATGAAATCCAGATTCTAATGTTTTCAGGTATGGAAGAGAGTCCAGATTTAGAGCCAGCTAATTTCCTATCACATCATCTGTGCATCTCTCTTTCTCCCACTTTTCATTTTTTTTCCTAAAAGGATCCTATTTTCTCAATGAGAAATGTGGACAGAAGAGGGGTACGTTCTATGAAGCTTCTTTTGCTTGTTTATGAATGTATCTTGTTTTGACTCTTTTCTCTGGAGTTCTTGTTTTGTTTTATTCTCTCTCTCGTCTGAGAGAGACATTCTGAGAGATGAGTGGTTGTCCCTGAGGCAGCCTGGTGTCACTGATGAACCATTGAATCAGAGGTCTCAAGGCAGCTGGCTTGTTTGAAAGCTGTGTGACTTAGCATTTGGCACACATTCTGGGGAAATTAGCCATTTTATTAGAACACATGGGAGTGGAAACATTTAAACCACGTTTCTAGTTTCAGCTCTGATACCCATTATTTTCATTATTTATAGATGAAGTAATTTAGGATAAGGAAAGTTAAGTAAGTTCCCCAAAGTCACACAATCTGTAATACCCATTTTGTAGGGTATTTGAGAGAACATTAAAGAAATGATACACAGGGCGCCTGGGTGGCACAGTGAGTTGGGCGTCAGACTTGGTCTTGGCTCAGGTCACAATCTCACGGTTGGTCGGTGGGTTCGAGCCCCACGTCTGGGCTCTGAGCTGGCTGGCAGCACAGAGTCTGCCTGGGATTCTCTCTCTCTTTTCTTCTCTCTTTGCCCCTCCCCTGCTTGTGCTCTATCTTTCTCTCTCAAAAGTAAATAAACTTAAAAAAAAAAAAGAAATGGTATGCAAAGTACTTGGCTTTATAATAAATGCTCATTAAGTGGTAGGTAAATGATGGATACATGTGTGGTCATCTTATGATAACAAGAGAATATATGGAAATGCAAAAGGAAAGTTTTGTTTTTTGTTTTTTGTTTTTTCTTTTTTTTTTTTTTTTTTTGAGAGAGGGACAGAAGCAGTGTGAGTGGGGGAGGGGCAGAGAAAGAAGGAGAGACAGAATCCCAAGCAGGCTCCACACTGCCAGTGCCGAGCCCGACGTGGGGCTTGAACTCACAAAATCCCGAGATCATGACCTGAGCCGAAACCAAGAGTCAGGCACTTAACCGACTTAGCCACCCACATGCCCCCAAAAGGAAAGTTTAAGCTTGTGAAAGAGATTATTGGGCTTGGTCAAGGGCATGTATTGAAGAAAGATGCTGGTGAGAGTGAGAAAAAGAGAAATGAATGAAATCCCACAAAATCAAGAAGAGAAGGAGGACAGGCAGAGATAGAAAGCATGGACATGAGTAACTATGCAGGAGTAAGGAAGACCCATCAGAGTTTTCAAGTGGATTTGTATCAAGAATGGAATCAGACTAGCAGGCTAGCAATTGTCAGTCTGTTTAAGGAAACTACAAGTGTATCCAGCTTATCTAGGACTCAAAGCAAGCAAATATCAAACCCAGCACATGGGAAATCAGTGTCCTTATATTAGGGAATGTCCCCATCCTGATTTAAAAAGTCCAGTAACAAAATCAACACATAAAACTGAGCCTTGGCTCAAGATGCTGTGACATGGGCTGCCCTTAGAAACCTGTAGTTTTCAACCCTAAGAGGCTGCTTGGATGCTTCTCTCTGACTCAGTCCCTTTAAAATGAAGGAATTTGAGGTCCCAACACAGAGAAGTCAGCGACTTGCCTGAGGTGACACAGCTTCTGTTTCTACAAGGAACTCAAGCCCGCTGTCCCCCACTCGGCCCTGCTGCAGACGTGGATCAGATACCACTCTGCTCCACGGGCCTGCAAATACCAAGGCTGTTGCACCAAATGAATGAGAAGTGTTCTGTTTTGTTTTGAGTTTGGGGATCTGTTTTCTTTTTATTTCTGATTGCGACTGACAGATAACCAGTTTAAACCAGTTTAAGGAAAAACAGTGACATTATGAGCTTATTTAACTGGAAGGTCCAAGGATACAGTGCCCACATGGATGAATTCAGAGCCACTCAAAAATGTCACCAAACACGCTCCTCCTTCCCTCTTTTCCCCATCTCTTTGCTACCATATGAGAACGAAGCCAATGGGCAGGCCTGAGAACCCGCCTGAGAACGAAGCCAACGGGCAGGAAGGCAAGGGTGGCCACAGGAATCTCCAGCCTCTATTCAGCTGGCCGGTCAGCCCCATTCAGGAAGCACTGCCTCTCACCCAGTAGCGCCACAGGAGTCTGCACTGACTTAGCCTGGGTGAAGTAGGCATCTCTTACAAGTCCCTATAGTCGGACAGACCGAGTGCTGCCTCTGACAACTCAGAGGTTTGATATGTTGCCTGGATCAGGGGTTCGGAAAGCCTCTCCAGAATCAACTGGACAGAGATGGGGAAGGACATGGTTCCTCAAAGAAAAATAGGGAGAGAGAAGTAACACCAGGCAGACACATGCAAGTGACTCCCTTTGTAATAAATTCCACAGAAATTTAAAATGAATGCAAAGCAGATCCAAATAACAAGAAGGAACGCCCGCCCCTCCCCACTGCGTCCTGAAGTCTGCACTCAAATCCCAGATGGAACTTGGGAAGGGCTGACCTTACCCCTCTCTTAATGCTCCAGCTGCTTTCTTGTAAATATACAGCACAGATCTCCCAGCAGGGGAAGAAGTGGGACCCTGGCCAGATGGACCCAGAAGATTGTAAGGGTGAGACCCCAGCAAAGGGCTCTTGGCTCTCCTCCCTTGGCTTCCCCGGGGGAACGGCGATGCTGGCTCAGATCAAGCTATCTTGTCTGTGAAATAAATTGAAAATTCCTCACAGTGAGAAGTACTTGACCTTGTTATCAGGATAACGTGGGCAGGGTTAATCAAGTGACCTCTGTCTGGGAGGTTCTACCAGTCTTTATTTCAGATCTCTGGGGAGTAAGAAAAGGCTCACTTGCCCTTAGCTGGCCTCATCAGGGATAACACATCCTGCTTCCTCAGCTTCTCAGGTATGGAGCAACCTTCCCTCGGCCCCCCACCCTGTACTCCCTTGCTTCTGAGTCCTTGGAAGCGAACTGATTTGTATCTGGCTCTCCTGGAAGGAGGAAAGACCATCATGTTCTGCCAAGGTTGTTTGTGATGCTGTGCTGGGGAGATAGGGAGCCTACATGTTGTCTTGCAGAATCTTAAAGGGCATGAAAACATTTAGAAGAAACAAAACGATTATGGAAAAAAATGTCAACCATCAACAATGAATTTTCTCCTTAACTGTCTCTCTTACCATATACCTTTGACAGATGCAGAATCCACCATCTAGGGGTACCTGTGGCTCAGTTGGTTAAGCGTCTGACTTCAGCTCAGGTCATGATCTCACAGTTGGTGGGTTTGGGCCCTGCATCAGGCTCTCGGCTGACGGCCGGGAACCTGGAGCCTGCTTCAGATTCCTTGTCTCCCTCTCTCTCTGCCCCTCCCCCATTTGCACTCCATCTCTCTCTGTCTCTCAAAAATGAATAAGTGTTAAAAAAAAAAAAATTCAAAATCCAGAGAAAGGAAAGGTGTCTCTGGAAATGGAACAGTCTACTAGCAGCATTTTAAGGAATTAAAGATTCATTATGAAATATAATTGATAATCTCAGACTATTACCTGCATAATCTGCCCTGTCCAGATTTTTTTAACATGGGGAGTTGAATTATAGAGATACTCTGGAGTTTACGAAGAAGAGCATTAAGGCAGGAAACTCTAATTGAAAGTTGATTAGGTAAGAGTTGGACCAGAAGGAATATGGCAAAGGGAGACAGAAACTTAGAGCTGGTGATGGGGAATACAAGGGAAGGAAATATGTATAACCAATGTTTCTTCATTATATCACGCAGGAAACTTCTCAGGCACTTTAATCAAGCTGATTCTTTTGGGCTAAGAAGGAAGGGAATGGAGTATGCTGGTGTTAGATAGAATTAGTGTTTGGTTCCATTGCCCTCTCCATGATATAACCCAAAAATTATGCTGGGTGAAGCGGGAAAGGTCTCCCTCTTTGTTGAGGGATCCCTCAAAGAGATCCTTCTTTGTTGACTCCAAAAAGATGATTTTGCAACCGCTATTTGAAAGGACCTTAATAATGTAACAGGATCAGGAGTGATCTACTTGGGCCAGCTCCAAGGTCAATACAGGCAAGTATCACTGAACAGGGCACCAGAATGCTGTCTACGTTCAGTAGGCTTTGCATTCCTCCTGCCAACTTCAGAGATAAACATTAATCTTTTGGCCCAGTGTAGCTTTATCATTGATACATCTGCCAACGACCATTTTGCGTCTATAGTTTGACCTTGTACCATTTCTTTGGCTTATAAATTTCATAGATTTACCAACTTCTCTGTCCTTAAATTTCTCTTTTTTCATGTTTCAGCATTTGACACTTCCATTACAACCTGAGAGTGTGTTTTCCCCTATTGGTTTCATTTAAAATTGTTTGTATGTTAAATGTGTTCTTTGTGTGGTAACCATCACTGCTGTAGACTGAATATGTCCAGCTCAGGGCACTTGGGTGGCTCAGTCGGTTAAAGTATCTGATTCTTGATTTCAGCTCAGGTCATGATCTCATGGTTTGTGGGATCAAGCCTGGCGTCATGCTCTGTGTCAACAGCGCGGAGCCTGCTTGCAGGTCACTCTTTCCCTCTCTCTCTCTGCCCCGCCCCCACTCTCTCCAAAATAAATAAATCAACATTAAAAAACATATTTCTAGTTCCCTGCCTTCTGGATACATGATAGGGTTGTACCTTGGAGTCTCTTCTGTGGGCAGAACCGTGTGACTCATTCTGGCCAATGCGCTGGGAGCAGAAATGATTTGTGTCACATCCAAGCTGAAGTATTCAAATGCCAGTTGTAGACCCTTGAGGGCTCTTTTCCCTCCTGTAGTGCTGTGGATAGAAGCATCCACCAGGCTGTGTCCCTATGTAACCATCATGAGCACCACTGCCTACCTGCAAGGGGTAGGAAATGTAAGCCAGAAATATGCCTTCATTGTTTGAAGCCTTTGAGATTCGAACACTGTTCCCTCTGCCTAACCTAGCCTATTCTGATTGCTATACTTAATGTTATATGTTGTGAAGAAGATAAGGAAGAGAATTGGCATTTTCTCTGTAGCAGGTCCCTCCCACTATGCTCTTCTGATGGCAGCTTTCCCAGCATTTTTATCGCATCCCCACTGTGTTTTTAGCTGGTACTTCAAGTGAAACTTGAATCACACTCGTAGTCCGCCACGAGGCAGATACCAAGAATAATATGTTGTTTCTTTGATCGTGATTATTTAGCTGAGGGAGAATAGAAAATGGACTGTGTAGGAGAGCAGCAGGAGAGGGATCACAGCACAAAGGATACATGAAATTTGCTAAGACAACACACTTTGGACAGTAAGAGAAAAATAAATATATGGAACTGGCTTCAGCAGGTTCAGTGTCCCAGCAGCCACACATTATTCCACTTAGTTTGTATCATGCCAGGTTTTGTGTTTCTCATTCAGGCTGCTGCCACTATGGATTCCCTATGGATATGCCAATCCCTATGGATTCCAGCTTATTCCACTCCTTTTGTAGCCGAAGTCTCTTCCAAACATTACAAATTGTATTAACTGGTGAACAGGATGTGGCAGACCAGAGGAGAGGGTTGGCAATTGCCTGTCCACGCAGCTTACACTGGTCAGCTGACATGGGACTGCTGTCAAAAGCCGTGCACCTCACAGATGAATAAGAGATGGCAGCATAATTACTGAAATGCTACAGTTTGGTTTGTTTTGTTTTGTTTTAATTTCCTACACCTGATCAGCCAGACCTCTTTCCAGGTATCTTTTGCTCTCTCTTTTTGTCACCTGGTTCGAGGAAAACATTTTTAATGAAAATGCCCCAGGATTAGGAGTCAAACAAAACCAAAGTCAGGTGTCAACTCTTCAACTGTTAACTGGGTAAACTTAGGTATGTCCGGTGAGATCCATGGTCCTTTCCGTGGAGACACCAGCAGGCTGTGTTAGAAAGATAGTAACAAATATACGACTCTGCCACTATAAAGTGTTCCATGCATATGAATTGTATGGTATATTATGTATCTGTGTATTATATAAATAAAAAGTATTTAAGTTAGGATCTGATGAAAAATATAGGGTAAATAATGGTGCAAGCGGCATGAAAAAATTTTAAATATTGTCCAAATCTGTCAACAGTTTCATACTAATTTATTTGAATAGAGAATTGCATGGTTATGATTGAGATTATTCTTGTGTGCAATGTACATTTCATTTAGTTTTGTTTCTGTGTATAATTTCTTTCCCACAGATATGTGTTCTTTATTGCATGTCCTTTGATGCAAGTTAACTACATGATACTTACTTTCTGCTACCAGATTATTTTGGCATAGCCTGCTTAATTTTGTAAATGATACAGATAAATCCAGTGAAGTAATGTTATAAACCAAAACAAATCTTGGAAGTTAATTATCTCACAAGGAACTCTCCTGGAGATTATAAATTAGAAATTTGTTGTTCTGATGAACTCTATTTTCTGGTTTAGTTATTTGCATCTCTCACTTGAGGAAAAAACATCTTCGGGAATAAGAAATAAATATCACTTCAACTGGTTGAAAGAGGGAAGTCTTTCTCTTACAAATAAATGTTTCCCTTTTGGCCACAAGATGGACTCTGCAAAATAAGGCAGCTCTTCAATTACTTCTGACAAGTCTTTCCTATTTGAGTTAAAATAATTTACTAAAAATAAAAAAAAAAAATATATATATATATATATATATATATATATATATACATATATATATATACACACACACACATATATACACATATATGCATATGTATATAAACACATATATTTCACACATATTTATACACATTTCTCTCTGTGTCTGTGTGTATCTGTTTCATAACCAAAACTTTTCTGATTGACCTCTACTAAAAATCCTCTGTCAAAGTCCCATAACAACCTTACCAATTGAATTATAAAATACAATAGGAACCTATACATTGCAACACTTTAGAGATCACAGAGGAAAAACATCTTAATAGTCTGTGTTAAAAATCTGTTCCTATAAACCTGGAGCATTCTGGAAGATCCTTTGTGTCCAGGAAAAAGAGTAGACTAACATAGAGGATAAAGTTGTTTTCACCATAATTGTATCACAGGCTTGTTTTTCTGCATGGTTTGCCAAATGAAAGCATTTGAGACGCTGAGCTTGCACTGGATCCCAGGTGTTGAACTGCGGGTCACTGACAGTCCTCCCAAGTTCCCGTTGTTAAGCAAAGAAGTTCATGCGCAGGGCAGTTCAGTTCCATTACCCATCAGGGGCTTCTGCCAGGAACTCTCTGCTTCAAAACAAAGCCATCAGCCCCTGCTTAATTGATAAAAGAATCAATCAAAGGTGTCATTTTGGCAAATCGGTGGACTACATAAAACTCAACAAATATAAAAGGGAAAAAAATGGTGGGTCAGAAAGCATCTAATTGGACTTAAATAGCGTACTAAATAAAATATTAAATTGATGATTAGAATATTAAAAGTAAGGCAAGGAGTCCAGATAAAAATAACAGGGGTGTGGTTTTCCCTAATATCTTTTCAGAAATTGTTCAAAAGAAGAAGAAAATTGAGCTGGGTTTTCTACTTTGAACAAGTGAACAGTGCTGCCTTGTCTATAAAACTGTCCTTATGCTATTCCTACTGAAACATGGTCCTTTGCCTCTTTTTAGGGTTAAATATTTTGTGGTCCAGAATTCCATAGGTCTGCCCAGTACACGTGTGTCAGCCTGGGGAGTTGTTTAGCTGATGTCCATAGGCATGAAACAAGGATCAGCCAATGCATTACCTAGATTGTGCTTTTTATTATTTAAGCAGAACTATATTTACCATTCAATACATATTCATAAAGTATCTATTCTGTGAAAGCCACAGTATACAGTTGGGGGAAGGAGAAGGGAGCACAGATGAGATGGAGTCTACTATCAAAAGTAAAATAAATGAATACAAACCTCACCAGAATACATAAATTGTACAAACTCACTTCTCTTAAGTTTTTATATATAACAAATGCTCTTTCAAAAAACTGGGCATGGCTTTTTCTAGGATGATATAGGATAATGTTTTAAGAACAAATTTTTATATTTACTATTTGTCCTATTTTGTTGGATGTAAATTCCGGTCATGCTTAAAACACCATTATGTCTGCATATTCTGGAATAAAAATTCAAAATCATACGAGACTCATTTATATAACTCATGGGATGCCTTGGTAACTACAGTAAATATCTCTCAACATGTAGTTGATATGACAGTTTTGGTGGACTCATTATGACACTTCTTCTTTCAGATATCAGAACTGCTGATCCACAAGCTCAATCAAAACTCGGTGCACTTTGAGCTGAAGCCTGGGGTCCAAATCCTTGTCCATGCGGCTCACTTAACAGCAGGTCAGTTTACAGGTCCCTGGCTTCGGGCTAGTGGCTCTAGCAAAGGGGGATCCCAGTCTGTCTTTTCATCTTAGCAAGACGAGGTGGTACCACTGCTAACGAGAAACAGGGCATCAGTCTTTGGAGGTTCCCTTGCCTGGCATTTGTGCCCTAATGAGGACCTGTAAGAGTAAGGTGACTTTTGTACTTAGGCACCAGCAAAACTGTCAGGGAATCACCTGGATACACACTCCTCAAATGATGACACGCTCCATCTCAGCAGGAGTCTCAAAAATAGAGTTAACCTTACAAATAACCTTTTTTCTGATCTTGTTGCAAAACTTTATTTTCAGTTATTTACGTTATCAAGAGTTTTCTTTCTTTCAGTTTTGGGATAGTGAGTAGAAATAACCAGGACTTAAGAGCTGTACAGGGCCATAGCCAAGAGCAACCCTAAGTTGGTCATGCATGATCTCAGTATCCTTGAGCTTCTGTCTATTCACCTGCAAAAGGTGGTTGGGAGATCCTCCTCCTAAGGCTATATAGAAATCTCAGTGATAATTCAGGTAATTCCAAGTGTATATAGATACATATTTTTGTGTTACATTAATAATAAATTAATATTTACTGAGTACGTATTTTTACAGAGTATAGTTCTGGCACACCATGGAATACAAAGGCCAATAGGAAATGGTCTTTGTCCTCAAAAAACATATAATCTGATTGTGGTGTGGCAAAATTTGGTGGCAGCAATGGTGATGGTGCCATGGGGTTGGGAAATGGGCAGTAACGGGGTATCTCAATGAGTAAAATGCATAAATGCTTAAATAGAGACTTGGTGTACTTAAGCACTAGATTTTGCAAATTTGCAGCCAGATCATAGGTTGCAATCTGGGCTCCCTCACTTCCTTGCCATATAGACCTTGAGAAGAGACTTAACATCTCTGAGGCTTAGAGGTGGCACTCTTACCTGTGTCCATGGGATTGTGTGAGGATTAAGTTAATTCGGGTAATGTACTTAGAGTAGTGCCTGGCACTAATAATAGTAAGCCATTGTTTCTCTTTCTATTTTTTTATTGTTAACAATCAAAGTTGTATAGGAAATGTAAAACAGAAAGAAATTGTGTGTAGTCAGAATGATACAGGAAGGCTTCATGGAGAAAGTAGTCTTTGGGAAGAACCTCGATGGATAGAAAGGATTGACCTCCAGAGATCATTTCAAGCACCAAAGCCCCAAGGAAGGATCATGAAAGTCTCCAGGGTTTGGGAGAGCTGAATAAGTGGGGACAAAAAACAGCAACTTCCACCTCCCTTCTCTGGTTGTCTGGAGATTCTGGAGGTGTGCCTAGGTCTAGAGGAAGGCCAATGAGGTTGGCCACTGGCCTGTTTTCTCCTTGGATTCTATTTTTTGTATTCTTTATTAGGGTTTCATGAACTATCTTATTTAGAAAACAAAATCCCACTGCCTTAAAAAATACTTAAAAGTCACTGTTGTGAGGATGAGATATGGAAGTAGAGTATGGAAATATGCCAGGCTGCCATTTGTACTTACTTTGGTGGGCTCTGGGAAGCCATCAAGGTGATTGAATGGAGACACAACTGAGTCAGAGTATCACTTCAGATGACCCTTCAGAGCAAGGAGGATTGAGGAGGGCTGATTTTCTATTCTCCAGCTTGTCATCCTAATTCATCCATTGAACAGGCATGTACCGAGTACCTTTCTACTCTGATCCAAGCGATGTCCTCAGCATAGGACAGAGTCTGTGCCTTCATGAAGCTTCCATCACTGGGGAAAGCCACACAAGGAACAAATTAACAAATGCCCCTTTTTGAGTTGTGTTGCTATGAAAATGCCATGAAGAAAATGAGAAAGTGTGAGAACATCGAGAACAATTAAATAACACCTGTGAGAGCAACTGTTAAGCCTCAGGCAGGAAAGAAAGCTGCCAATTTAGCTCAGGGCATTTGATAATCTAGATGAGCTGTTTCCTCCCAAAAGGTCGACCTTTGGTCTTTGGTGAATGGTGGTGACACAGGGCAGTTACACATGGCTGGTTGAACTTGAAAACAAAGTACAAGGACATCAGTTGCACTCATTCCCATGTGGCATCATAGCCACGCCATTGACACATTTTTCAAATGACTGGAATGTAACAACTTCAAATTGTTTTCAATAGATTTACCAATTGGGGCACCTGGGTGACTCAGTCAGTTAAGCTACTGACTGGAGCTCAGGTCATGATCTCATGATTCTTGAGTTCAAGCCCCTCATGGAGCTCTGTGCTGACAGCTCAGAGCCTGGAGCCTGCTTCAGATTCTGTGTCTCCTTCTCTCTCTGCCCCTCCCCCATTTGTGCGCGCTCTCTCTCTCTCTCTCTCTCTCTCTCTCTCTCTCTCTCTCAAAATGCATAAACATTATTTTTTTAATAAAAATAAATAAATAGATTAACCAATCAATCCAATTAGACAGTCCAGCTTGTTTAGGTGGCAGACTGAACCTTACCATCCTCTCCTATGACAGCTAGAGTTCCTTGTTCCCTTTTGGTTTAGAGGTTAAAGACAACTGAGCCATACTCCACACTGAACTCTGGGTTTGAAGGGATGTGGCCAACTAGTCCATCCCCCATAGTGCAAAATTTGCTTTACAGCTACTCAGATTCTAAACGAACACTATCTTCAAGCAACATATTTTTCTGTGGAGTAGCTTCATTTATTAGAAAAAAACCTCCCTTACTGTTTACCTGGGACCTCTGTTGGTAAGGGGACTGTCCTCGGTTAAATGAGGCAGAGAACTAACCCCACTCCTTCAGCTCTGGAGGCCACCTGCATTTTCCACCTTTGCTTCCTCCCATGCTTCTACTCTAGCAGTTACTTTATGTGCCTGACTTTTATTTAACTGATTATCACATCACACTCCAGAGATGGTTCAGAATATTTTGCTAAATTCGAAATCTTATTTTAAATGTTACCTGAGGAGGCTTTCCTGTAATGACAACTGGTAGAGCTGGGATCAGGCTGAAAAATAGGGATCAAAGAAATGGGCAATTAGCTGAAACTGGTTTGGCCACAGCTTGGCCAAGGGAAACCTATATAGCAAAGGCATCCAAAAGCATCCATGTGGGATTCATAGTTGCAGATAGGAAAGAAAGTCCATTCCTGATAACCATGAGGGTTAATTACACTAGTGTAAGTTCCAGCAGGCAAGGAATAATGCAAAGTTGGGAGGATCTGGAAAATGTATCCAATTAATGTCTATAGTTCGTTCCACCACTGGGAATTTGGGGGGCGGATCCCTGGGAAGAAGTGGTGGCAAAAGGAAGGTATGTTACCGGTGCTCAGGTAAGCGCACTGACATTTGAAGAAGAACTTCCTGCAATATAGATCTATATGATGCAAGATTACTAAGAGAATAAAATAAAAATGAAGTTCGGGGCACCTGGGTGGCTTGGTCGGTTAAGCGTCCGACTTCGGCTCAGGTCATGATCTCACCGTCCGTGAGTTCGAGCCCCGCGTCGGGCTCTGTGCTGACAGCTCAGAGCCTGGAGCCTGTTTCAGATTCTGTGTCTCCCTCTCTCTCTGCCCCTCCCTTGTTCATGCTCTGTCTCTCTCTGTCTCAAAAATAAATAAACGTTAAAAAAAATTAAAAAGAAAAAAAGAAAAATGTAGTTCGAGGCAAAACCCCAATATTAGACTAGGTAGTTGGAAGAGAGTGAAGAAGTCTTTGACTTCCAACCACTGTGGCTTATTCAGGGTTCTTCTCTGTTAGATTGGAGAGTAGGGCCTTTTGACAGGATGACTTCCAGACACTGATCAAGTGGCATTATTGATCAATTATGACTGGCCCAGTGACTGGAGTAGATGTAGACTTCTATGTAGATAATCAGCTCCAGTTTGAAGAGTAAAGGAAGAGGATGTCAAGGGCTGATGGAATAACGGAGTTGGAGACTTGCTGTGTTGAGTGTGGCCATGTTCCCCATCACTGCATTAGAACTGGTGCAACATCACTCTTGGCCTCACTTTGACTGCAAAAGACAAGATTTAGGTTGAGGTGTGCTCTCTTTAATGACTGTGACGAGGAAGTGAAACGTGTGATGGATCAGTTTCCCATTGGAGATCGCTCCTAAATTAGCCCTGGCCATTCGATGTTGTAAACTGTTCGAACAGAGTAGCAGATTGTGTCTGCCGAGACTCTTTAAATTGAAATTAGCACACTCCTGTTTGGGTGGCTAGGAAGAGAAGGCCGAAGGTCCCTGGGGGAAAGAGGAAAACCGTGAGGAAGAGTATTTGAGGCAGAATGTCTACCTCACTCCCTTTCCCTGCCTTTCATCCCCCCTGCAGGCAGGAGGAAATAAAAATTGAAAAAGAAGAAAAAGGAAAAAGGACCACTGTTTGCAACATTTCATGTCTCCTAAGCAGGATAGCTAATACCTTCCTAGGGACCATTCCAGCACACTGCTGCATTCCATTAATTGCCCAGCAGATGTTCAGCAGGCTTCTTTTAAAAATGTTTGAGCCAGAGTATGTTGCTGGTGAGAGAGGCAGTGCATAATTTGGTTTGTCTCCAAGGAAAAAGAACTGTCTCCTTTCAGGAATTTACTGGCCTTATTTTGTTTTTCAAATTCAGTTCCCTGTTTGCTTTTATGGGAACACAAGGTAAGCACTTCTAGGTCTGGATGTCATTAGAGACTGGATTTAGGCTGTTTCCCCCTACATGTTCTACCTGGGAATTCATTAGCTTTGGTATCTACACCGAGCTAAACTTTGAACGCCGTCCGTGTTTTGTTCTTAGCCACTCCTGTGCTTCTCCGTTTGTTTTCACTTCCTCTTGAGAGCTCAGCCACTCATGACAGCTAGGTTTCTGAAATTCTCTTTGTGGAAAAAGGGATTTGAAATTGCATGTGAGTAGGGAGAGAATGAGACTATTAACAAGAAGTTGAGGGAGGGCTGTGGCCAGAGTGGCTCTCTTTGGCTTTTGAGACATGAAAGCAGCCGTGTTTAGTGGACAAAGGCCATGATGTTCCGCAACAACCCAGAGAGTGGGGAAAAAGGAGTAGAAATCGATCAAGCCAGGTACCGGACTAGAACGCTGGTGTTTTGACTCATACCTTTGCTCATGCTGTTCTCAACTAGAATATATCTACCACCTTCACCACCTCTCTGCATCTCCTAAGTCTGTTTGATTTTTAAGACTTAAATCAATGCCAACATTTGCATGGTTGTCTTTCTAGAGACTTTTACCCAGGATATCATCTATTCCTTCTTTCAACTCACATGGACTTTTTAAATCTATATTTGTCTAGTGATGATGGTAACCATTATACCTAACAGAGAACTTGCACATATCAGGTGCTCAATAACTATTGCCTTTATAAATAATTAGATGTGTAAATAATTTATAACCACTAGAGATATATTCAATATCCCATTCCCTCAGTGAACCTTTAGCTTCAGTTTACTGGATTGTGAATCTGTCCCATGACATCCTGCCTCTTAACAAATAACTGGTGAGGTAGACCTGGCCTTCTCTTCTCCAATAAGTGTCTGCGGAAAGCACATCTTTGTGTTTTTCTTATGTCACACGTCCCTTCAAGAGGCATTATAATTGTTTATATCCACGTTGTGGGAAATGAGAAAGTTGAAGAAAAATTAGAGTTCTGTGTCCCAGATTAAGGAAACCTAGAGAGGAGAAGGACTGGCAGGAGAGCTGTTCCAGAAGGAGACTGCACCAAGTATACATAGCAGCCCTATTTCCCTGCCCTGGTCACCGGCAGGAGTGTTTCCCATGTCACACTGTGCCTCACTTCATGGCAGAGCTCAGGGTCAACACGTTAGATTGCACTATCTTGACCTTGTCAAACCAGACCTTCTTCACATCTTTTGTGACATCTCCCTTGAGCTCTCTCTCATCCATGGTTTTACCCTGGCCTTCTATTATTCCTTGGTATTATTTTTATTTACCTACATTCTTCCACATCTTAAGAGCTACGATGTCATCCCAGGGAGAGTTTTTCCAGTAAGACTCACAGGAAGGCTTCAAATCAGATGCAGAGCATTTGATCTCTGTTGGTGCTTATGAAAAGACAAAGTTAAGCTGTTAAGAAGATATCCTTAAAATGCCAGCGGTTTTTCTCATTGCCCCTCATACTTGGAATTTACTCAAGGGCGAGGTCCATTTCAGATTTATCACCTTATTCCTCAAGTGACACTGTGCCTTACTTTGCCATTAGTCCTTTAAACCTTTGGTTCATCTGGTGATGTGAGATGAGCTAGGAGCCTCACTCAGTCCACACTGGCTGAACCTGAGGCACAACAGTGATTTGCAGGAAGCTTTACTAATTCTAAATAAAGAAGATGAAAAGTATTCCATGCAGCAGCCAGGTTCAATAAAGATGAGCTTTAAGATTGAATACGGATTCACCAAAACAAAGAGAAAATAAGCATGCCAGGTTGAGGGGCTGTGTTGAGCAGAGGCAGAGCAAGGTGACTTTGTGTGGTTTATGTATAAAGTGATGCATAATTTGATGTGGTTTGGGGTATCTAGATATATATCCTTAAATATCCTTAATTGATATATCTACTGAAGGTAAAATTATGAACAGAGGCAAGAGAGAGGGATAAATTCAGGGAAATCAAATCTGCCATTATTTGATACTCCATTTATGTTACAACCTTTGTTGTTCCTCACCCATGCTTGCTAGTGAGAAAACCCTAAATAATGCATCCTTGAAATTGCAAAGTATGATGCATATGGAAAAGGAAAGAAGGGCAGATGGAAGAAGGATTTTTTTAAATAATAAATTTGGGCAACAGTCAATAAGCTTTCTCTTTTTAACAACATTTTTTTACACATTTTAGAAGATGTTTTCAACCCACGAGGCAGGAGATGGTAACTTATCTGATAGAGATGGAGCCCTAGAAGTAGGAGCCTCTTTTTTGGTTGCCAAAGATCAGTGGTTCATGTCGGGTTTGATATCATAAAGCAGATGAGTGGAAAACTCTACCTGGAAGCTGGAAATAGAAGGTTGATACCCTGGTGAGACCAGGAGCAGGCTGCACATTCAATTCAGAGCTAGAATCAACCACCTTATAGCCGATTCCTGGGTAGGAGGGGTCTGCTGACAGTGGATAGATCAAAGCCCTAATTGCTGGTACAAATCTTTTAAAGCTATTTCAAACTCTGTATCTTTGTTGCGGTGAGAACCCACAGTCATGAGTAAATTCAGTGATTATATTTGGCCATGGGAGTGGGGGAAAACAGCTTAAAAATGCGTTGATTCTTTCAAGGTAGAAGAGACGAGGTTCTGCATGAGAATGGAAGTTAAAGGCTGAACAAGCAAGGGGTACTATTTTATTTGAGAACAGAAAACCTAACTAGATTGATTCACACTACATTACAAACAACAGCACCACGGGGATGATTTGCATCTCACAGGAATGACTTATTGGACAAACAAACTGAAACTTACGTGGTGTGGCTGCCACACAGAGGACCTACAAGAGCTAGAAGTGCTGGAACTGATCCTTCCCTGGAAACATGTATGGTTGGAAAGACTCTGTATCAGCCAGTGTAGACGAATCCAGTTATAAAGCATCTGTTCTTGACCCAACTCTGCTTTCTGATTATTTAGACAGCTTCCCAAAAGTAGAGATTGTTCAGGTCTTGCTGCACATAAATCAAATCCCAAGGAGTGATACTGGTAATGTGCATTTTTAACAAGTTCCCCAAATGATGTGTATACAGCCAGGTCTTCCCCCAGCCTCACCAACCACTCCCATAGAGCACTTTACAGACACAACTCCATCTGTATAACAAGGGAATGTGCGTGTCTGTCGCCAGCAATAAATCTGATTTATAGCTCAGGGCATCCACTAAAACAGAAGCACGCATTAAAAAAGAAAGGCCTGTGATATTAAGTGTAGGAGGAAATTAGTAATAAACATTAAAATCTAATTTTTCCGCATATCTGGAGCCAACCTAATTGGCAGAATGGGTAGATGGCAGTGGGAGGAAGGGGGGAAAAATGAAACATGTCTGTGAATCTGAGATCTGCTATATCCGTTATCTAGATGAATGGCAAAGGCCAGCCAAGAGCTGTGGCCGAGAGGCAGTTGAAAAATGATTAAAGTATGAACTAGAATCTTAGTGGCAGATGTAATTGAATAGCCATGAGTTTTATGAAAGTTGAACAAATTGTATTATCTAGATACTATTAATGTGCTAGTGTGAGCAGAAAATGATGCCTCTGCATTTCACTGTATTTTTTGCATGCGTTAGAGAACCAGGGTGATCTTCTACCCTCAGCTTTCCAGCGGGGTCACTGCTCCTCCAGAGTTTTGGATGCAGATGATAAAAAACGTGAAAGGTTAATATTGCTCAAAGGAAGAGCCTCAAATTCCAGGTTTTATATATATATATATATATATATATTTTTTTTTTTTTTAATACAAACTACTCCCATCCCATCCTGTCTGTCTAGCAGTTGCCTTGTTGAAGCTGTTTAGGTTTAGGAAAGCTGTCCTTTGTCAAGGATATGTGTGGGTTTTTAATAAAACTGTTATCTTGTGTTATCTTGGCCTCCATCGTTGCTGCTGACTGGTTCAATTTCTTTTTTAGGTGTAATAAAAAGATAACTATCGCAGAGATATTAGAGAATTAATATTTCCGGGCTTCAGTTGCTACCCTTGGATATGTTATGAGTAAATGTGGGAGGGGGTAAGGAACCAGAATTTCAGCCTAGGTCAGGATACATCATGAATTGTGCGCAACAGTTTCACATTGAGAAAGAGACTTTCCACTTGAAGGTGGAATTAGCATCAGTTGAGAAGCTTTAGAAAGTACAATATCATCTAAGTCACATCATTATGGATGCAGATGCCATATTGTGGAGTTGTGGGGCTCTGAACTGTAAAGTGAAATAAATTGTTGCAATAACATTTTCCATTTAGGGATGAAATTGGTACTAGTGAAATTCTTCCACAGCCAATAAATTCATCCATCCCTTTAGTCTCCGGTTGCCTTGTTATCTACACAGTTATCATTCACAAATCTTTGTGAGTAAAGTCATCCTAGTAGTATTTTTCCCTTCTTCTATTTTTCCCCCAAATAAACGCTTTTTGTCCTCTGCAAATATTTAGGCTTTTTCACAGTCGTGTGGATTCAGTGGCTTTCGGCAACTATTAAGCCACTATGGCTTTATGGCAGGTAATAACGGGTGCCAGCATATCTAAACATACTCCTTTCCCCAATGTGATTGCATGAATGTGTTATTTTCATAAATATATCAGAGGCCAGCGTTGAAGTTGCTCTTTAGCTTCTAATAGATTCTTTCTTCACCATATTTTCCTGAGATGTTTCTGGCCCCATAAAAAAAAAAAAAAAAAAAAGAAGAAGAAGAAGAAGAAGAAAGAAAGAAAAAAAAAGCCTTAAATGTCTACATGGTAACTGGCCTGAGTTGGCCTGGCCTGAGGATGTTTCTAGAAACTCTTAGGTGGAAAATTGTCAGGGGGAGGGATCATATGAACAGTTCAGATACAGGGTACAGATATGCATCAGGTTGGAAATAGAAATAATAGTTAGGATGCAGGAGACACAGTTCCCCAAAGGGAAGGCAAGGCACATAGTCTTGGCACATAGAGAGGCACATAGAGAGATTGGCATGAAATGGAAGGCAGGAGAACACACATAATATACAGAGAAGACACCAGACTTAGGACAAGCTACCTTTTAGACACTAAGTTTCTTCTACCTAGAGGTGAACAGGAGTACTCTGGGTTGTATCTCTAGTGTGTGCGTAAGCTTTAAGAGCACTCCTTTTCATCAGTAAAGTGTTCTGGTTTAGAAGAGAATAGTTATGGTTATCTTACTTATGTCCCACCAGTCTGCCCGTGGGAGCAGAGTTCCGTGGCAAGAATTGGGTAATGTAGAACCCAAACATAAGAATTGCTAATTGGTGGGGCGCCTGGGTGGCTCAGTCGGTTAAGCATCTGACTTTGCTCAGGTCATGATCTCACGGTTTGTGAGTTCGAGCCACGCGTCGGGCTCTGTACTGACAGCTTGGAGCCTGGAGCCTGCTTCAGATTCTATGTCTCCCTCTCTCTCTGCCCCTCACCCGCTCACACTCTGTCTCTTTCTGTCTCTCAAACATAAATAAACATTAAAATTAAAAAAAAAAAAAAAGAATTACGAATTGGGTGTTTAACCAGTAGAGAGGAATTTTGAAGATAGAAGGTATTAGTAAGCTATTGCTGCATAACAAATCACCCAGAAATTCAGTGGCTTCTATTATTGAATCTAGTGAGCTGGGCTGCCCCATGTGCCAGGTCTGCTGGCTGTAGGCTGCTCTAGAACTAAGTCCTTGTCAATGTGATCTGTCATGCTTCATCAGGCTACTCTAGGTGTGTTTATACATGACAATGACAGGATTCCAAGAGATACAGGAAAAGTGCAGGGGCCTTGAAGCTCACATTGGCACACTTTCACTCCCATTTCATTCCATGGCCATATCATGTTGTAGTACTAGCCCCCATTCAAGGGGTGAGGAAACAGATTTCACCTCTTGTTATAAAAAGCTTCAAACTCAAATTTCAGAGGGCTTGGATACAAAGATGGGTAGAGAATTTATCCAGCAATACAGTCAATCTCCACAAGGCTGCCCACTCTCTTAGGGGAGATTGGAAATGCTTTTAGGTAGTTTAACAAGCTCTCCCAAAGTTACAATGAGGTTAAGCTACGTTTAGCAATCAAGGGGTATGTCTTTTATTTTGTCTTATTTTAGTGACCCAGAGAATGTAAAGGTCAGGCACACTCTAAAGATAAGGACTGGATGTTTTATGAGTGATAGTAGGTGGGACCTTGCATGCAGTATTCTCAAACTGTTGGGCACAACAGTGACCTGTGTAGCATGTTGCATATAGTTTTCTGAGATCGATTCTCAAAGACATACGGATTTTTCTTTTCTCAGGTGAAGCCTAGGGCACTGCATTTTCACACATTCTCCAGGTGATTCTGATTCAGGTAGTCTATAAATTTATACTTTGAGAAACACTTTACAAAGTAAGCAAGATTTTCAACCCTGGAACTTTCAACCCTAGAAAATGAAAATACACCTTTCTCTTCTTGTCTGTCAACTACAGTGATAAGTTTTGTCTTTGAGTCACCCATAGTTGTCCTTACGTGTCCAAGTGACCTAAACTCTATGGCTGGACGTTCCTGAAGACTATCTTCAATTTAAAAATAGTAGCAATGCTTCACTAGGCATTAGTGCCTTCCCTGGAATTCTCACACAATCTGGCCATTAGGCCTCCAGGATTGTGGCTTTATCTCATTACAGTATGGCAGTCCTTATGGCTCTCATGATTGGGTTTGGATTTGAACTGACAGAAACAAAAAGTGTTTTTGTAAATGAAAACCTGTTGCTCTTTCTGCATTCTAGATTATCTTTGTACCATTTCCATATCACCTTAATTTCTGGAAAAGAGATTTCAGATCACATGGATTTCATGATATCTGGGCATGTTACTAAAGCCCAGCTCAGGTCTGCTTTGGAGGCAGGAGAGTCAAAAAGAAAATCAAAGCTTGGCAAACTTGCTTTTGTGAGTTTCTTGACAGCACTAAGTCCTGCATTAGAAATGTACAAATGAATTTGAAATGTAGTTCAGGGTTTCAGGGTCAGAGTGCAGGTAGGAGTTCTCCAAGAGAGTCCCTTTGCTAGGACGAGAGTACAGACAGCACTAAGGATTTCTAGCACTGCTTCACCGGCTGATGCCACCATATTTACAACATGGAAATAGACCAAACAAAGGGGCAAGCCTGTAGCAAAGGGGGAGGTGGTACCCAGTATGAAGCTCTTCCTCAAGTATGTTGCATGGGACCTAGGTCTGCAAAGGGTCTTTGGCCATATGATTTTGGGAAACACTATGGTAGAGTTCAATGAGTTTCTTTCCTGCAGGACTGCTGTGAAAGTTTAATTACTGATGAACATTGCAAATTTCTAAGATGGGGAATTTTCAGAATTATCTAGCATGATTAATTCCATCATCCATCGAGGCTTGTTTTCTATAGAAGACCCTTTCGGGATACAATAGCAAAGACAGGACAGTGTTACGAACATTGAGCGCGTACTATGTGCTGGGTATTATGCCAAGTGCTATAAAAATTCCATCTTGGTTTATCCTCACAACTTTCTAAAACAAGCACTTAGTTTTAGCTCCATTATGTAGATGATGGCATTGAGGTTCAGGGTAAGTCACTTAAGCCCAGAAGTGCCAGACTCAGAACCTGGTACCAAAAAGGGACTATAATCAATTTCTTCACCCCAGACATGGAGTTTTGACATTGCTTTCACGCACATAGGCCATGACCATTTATTTAGCACACCCTATATACATCGTTCACTTTTCACAGGAAGACTTGTTATCCTCATAAGCAATGCCATTACTATAATCAGCCTAGGTCCTCATGAATAGAACATAATTCAGTGCACTTCTGAGTCTTCGCAGGATTTCAGAAACAATGTGAGCCAGCACCCAGGCTTAGAAAATGTGGACTCACTTACAGAACGGACATGTCCCTGCTTTTACTCTGTGTGTGGATAATGGCAAATAAACTGCTCAGCACGTTCTTTCCCTTTTCTACCTTGTTTAGGCTGCAACTGGAGAGGGATTAATTTATGCTAATTCCACACAACAAACTAAAACCCATTTATCACAAGTTTTCATTCC
This sequence comes from Panthera uncia, assembly GCF_023721935.1. Taxonomy (NCBI): domain Eukaryota; kingdom Metazoa; phylum Chordata; class Mammalia; order Carnivora; family Felidae; genus Panthera; species Panthera uncia. The sequence goes on along the minus strand of NC_064818.1, from coordinate 62,463,463 downwards.
TCAGCAGAACACACACACACGCACCTAAGTATTAGGCAAACTAAGATAATGCAGCTGCTGTTGTGCGGCAGTAATAGGCCCGTTTATATCCCGAACCAGGTCAGCAAGCAGCGCCACGGAACACAGAGGGCAGTGGCGTCCAGTCTGTCCCTGCTCTGCCTGCTGCTGCCCCCCCCCCACCACCCACATGCTGCTAAGTGATGCAGAGATGGGGGCAGCAGACAGCATGCACTTTAGAACTCAGATTACAGAAGTTCATTTTCCCAAAATACTTTGCTAATTACTTACCAGTGCTATTGCTGCTTATTTACGAATGATGATTTAATGAGGAATGATTTAGAATTGAATGATTTAAGCCTGTGATGTGGAGATAGAGGATGAGGAAGGGAAGGGAGTGCACGCGCGCGCGCGCGCGCTTGTGTGTGCATGTGTGTGTGTGTGTGTGTGTGTGTGTGTGTGTGTATGCATGTGTGTGTGCACACACACACTTTCTCTGCTAGCGAGAGCCTGGCCGAAGCAATTTCCTCTCTTTACTTTTCCATTTATTCCAAATGCCAGCCTTTTCGAGCAGTTACCAGTATCCTTCCTGGTAACTGCATAGCACTGATCTCTGCTGCTTGTGAAAAAGCATGCAGCTAGGAAGGAGAAGTTTCCTCATACAGCTAACCTGCCTCTAAACCGTCTTAAACAGAGGCCCCTGCCTGAACCTGCATGTGTTCCCTGTCAAGCTAAGGGTTTGCATTAGAGGATTACCTATAAAGTATCTTCCCACTTTTATTTCCTTGTGTGTGATGACACGATTGTGATAATGTCAAGACAGAGCAAGACCTTCTCTTTGAGAGTTACAGATGGAATTATATGATAGCTAAGATTTGCTTCAGAATAACCCAACAGTTGAGGTTGTCGGGAATAGATGGGGAAAAATAAAATAATGTTGACTGTGGATTGATGTGTGTTGAAGCCAGGTGCTGGGCGCGTTTCTCTATGCACATGTACCATGCACGCATGCACACACATACCATTTGTATGAACATATATATGTCACCCAAGTGTAAGAGTGCATGCTCTGTGATTCTAATTGGTCCTGTTAAGGCTTGATAATATTTTAGCTGGAGCCACTTAATTTGCTTCTCACACTGTAGTTCTTCCATAGATATATAGAAGATACAGTTCTTGGTATATAGACAGAAGATGTATGTTTTTAAATTTCTGGTATCTTCCGCTGATATTTGCCCCAGGTGTGTGTTTGGGATAGGGCTCAGGTTTAAGGCTTAGTACTTCCACTTCCTGGTTCTGTGTCCTTTGGAACGACATGAACCAGTGAGAGCCTCACTGTTCTTTTCTGTTCAGCAGAGGTCACACTGCCCCCGCCTTCCATTTGTGTGAGTCAGTCATGATAATGTCCATGAAAAACAAAAGGTGGCCTCTTCTCCAGGGACAGCCTGCCAATTCTGGTGTGTGTTCTCAAGTGTTTCTGGACTCCTTTGCTGATGGCACTGTGTTTGCCTCAGTGAATGAAAGACACTTTCATGTTCTCATGTTGACCCGGAAGCACCTTGGCCTTGGCTGTCTCACCACAGCCTCCTCACACACAGACTCACCCACGGGCACCACAAGCACAAGTGCTGCTCGACTTACACAGGAGAGAGAATCACAGGGGTTGCTTAATTTGCCTGCTTCCTCAAAGCTGATTCTACTACAACAACTAAACCTGTTTTCAGAGAAAGAGGGCTTGACCTGTATTTCCCACCAAAACGATTTGGTGTCCGGAACATGGCTTTTCAGTAGCGCTGAGTGGCTGGAACTCAATCGTACAATAACCAGACAGAGCAGAGGCTTCCTCGCGTCTTGTTGGAGAATGTCAGTATACAGTCCCCAGTTCCTGAACCTTTGTACCCGGGTGATGAGAAGGTTGCCTTCTTGGCTCTCAACAGAGAAAAGCCACGGGAAATGGTGCTTGAAGGTCACCCACATTTCTGACTACCAGACTTGACTTAAATGATGGAAGATAAAGGTCAGCATCCAGGCTTCTAAGGTGTGCATGTGGTTTGGCTTTTATGCTTGAGCTACGCTATATTTTCAAATGTCAGTTTTTGAGAGACTGAAAATTAATTGCAAACAAAGCCCTTAAAGCACAAACAGATTTGACCCTAAGATTGCAGAGGACTTGGAGGTAGAGAGAGAGATGCTACGCTCTGAGAGCAAACTCAGGGCTGGAGGACTTTTATGGATGCAAATGCATCTGTTTGGTCCAAGAGGAGAACTCACTGCATCTGAGAGGCTGGTCTTTCCTGGTATGAGCTGTCAGGGCTTTGGGAAGTTCTACAGACGACCCTGAATCATACACCCCCCTGCCTGCATCACAGTGGCTGATTTTGTGAAATACTCACTTAGCCATCCGTTTCCTGTGTGCAGAAGATATAAGGATGCTCCATTACTCTCTAGTTCTTTGTCTCACATGATGGTTGCAGAGACAGAGGGGGGTGGGGATAATTCATAAAAATATCCCTGTTGGTTTTTCTGGGGATGTGCATTGCTTAGTGCGAGGAAAGCTTGCATTCGAGAGTATAGGAAAGTGTAGTAATTATAGTCTTATAGGTGTTGATTAAAAATAATAGCAGCAGTAGTAATAAACTGTGGAACTTACAGAAGACTTAATACGTGTCTAGTACTGTTATCAGTGCTTTACGTACATTAATTCAACTGGTCCCTACAAAAACCTGGTGAGATATGTACTGCTGTTCTCATCTCACCACATAAGCCTGTTGAGTGAAATAACGTGCCTAGAATCCCATAGCCAGCACGTGGGAGAGCAGTCTGGAATCCCCAAAGTCTGGCTCCAGGGTCTGTGTTTCCAGTCATCCACTGCACTTCTTAAATAGGCCAGCTGGAGCATCCTAGGGGCTAGGACAGGCTCCGATGCCCCCCTTACGTGTCAGCTGTGTGACATTCATCTGTGTGCAGACTCCACCTGGTTTCCTGGCACTCACCATGCCTCTGTGGGGAGAGTTGTGAGCCTCTTACAGAGCCAGGCGTGCCCCCATCTCTGCCGGTGACCATGCCTTGTATTCTCCCCTAGCCCCGCTGGTGGACCTCACTCCAACTCACAGTGGGTCTGCCATGCTGATGCTGCTCTCAGTGGTGTTTGTGGGGCTGGCCGTGTTCGTCATCTACAAGTTTAAAAGGTACGTGTCCTTCCGTCCATGTCTCCCCTCCCCTGTCCTTCTCCCTGACAGGTTCAGAAGCATGAAATGCTGCGATGTACGTCTCCCATGCATAGCCATGATGCTGTCTGTTAATGTTTTAGGAAGATCCCGGGGATTAATGTTTATGCCCAGATGCAAAATGAGAAAGAACGAGAGATGGTCAGTCGAGTCAGTCCCACTGAAAGCAGGCCCCATATCCCTCAGACTGAACTCAGGAGGCCTGGCCAACTGATAGATGAGAAGGTGGATTCCCAGCTCATAGGTAAATGACTCCCAGTAGCCCTCAGCTGTTCAGCCTGGGTAGTTAATGGCTGACTCTGCCTAACCCCTTTCTGGCTTGACGTAACCACTTTCTTCTGCTCTAACCTTCCTGAGAGAAACAGCTAAGATGTCTTTTTCCCTGCTTCCTCCCATTGGAATAAGAAAAAAAAAAAAAAAGGCTTCTTGCTCCTATGTAGTTTTTTTTTTCTCCCTCTCTTGTGACTTTATTCTTCTTTTTGCAAAAACTTTTCCTCTAAAATATGGGGCTCCAAAAATGTTCATGGGCAAAGAGCAAAGCATTTATTCTAACAATGTGCAAGAAGGATGGGCCTCAGAGGCTGGATCTGGTCATCTGGAGGGCCAGGCAGCTTATGAGGAGCAGGCTATGGAGTGACAGGGTAAGGCAGGACAGCCTCACCTAGAGACAACTCTAAGGAGGAAATATTACTCCAGAATACTTGTAGAGAAGTGACATGATAGAGGAGGACTGGGCTGATGACCCTGGGTTTTTGTTTCTTTGTTTTTTTTTTTTTTTTTCTTTTTAATTTGGCAGTCATCTAAAAACTGTCCTCCAGGAAACACAGAACCTGGGAATTCTGAGGACAAGAGGCATAAAATTTGTAGAACATTCCAGGAGTGATGTTTCCTGAAAGAGACCACTGGAGGGCTAGACTGCTACAGAGCAGATCAGCAGATTTTTTCCTCATTTTTACCTGTCCCCTATCAGAAGTCTTAAAATGGACCTTACTCTATATCAGTAGAGTTCTGTCTCTCTGCCTATGAATTAAGCATGGGAATCCCAACAGCTAGGTCTAGAACCCTACTATTTGTGGCAGAGGAAACTTGCCAAGGGAGGTCGACAGACCCATGGAACCACCATTGGGATCCATGGCTTGCCAGGAATCAGGAGTTGGCATCAGGAATCCAGAGTTGACGTTGTAATATTGCCATCTAGATCCTGTATTGTTGCCCAGGGTGGATAAATTATGATTTAACCATTCATGCCTCCCTCTAATGTCAGAATACCAAGCCTTCTAGAAGGCCATTCATTGCCTAGGATTTTGTATCTGCTACTTAGAAAACGAAATGAACATCTAAGTGGAAACATAGCCCTCTCTTTAAATGGATGGGGGAAAAGTTCTTGGCTGTATTGGGGAAAATTTCAGTGCAGTGACTGGCTTGTATCAGAAGTAATAATGACAACTGTGGCCACAACTGGGGTCCAGTTTTCAGAGCGTGCTTTCTTTTATTTGGGGAGACAGGGTGATAAGTGTGTAATTGCTTTAGGTTCAGGAGAAAAAGGCTTTTCTGTCTTTAAGTCCAGAGAAGCATTCACCCTGTCTATTTACTTCTAAAGCTTGTAAGCGCATTTTTGTGGGTCATTTGGTTTTCAATCCCATTTCCACGGGGTATGAAGCACAGCGCCGTTGACTTTATTAAAGTGGCGATCCCTCCTTCGCCAGGAGCGTCCGGCAGCACACTGCACAGTCTCTGACACCTTCCCATTTCCAGTGTCATTAAGTGAGTAAGTGTTACACGTTTTCTCTTAGGAGAGTAGCTTTACCCTCCCCTCCCTCCCCTTCTACTCAACCTGGTGACTCATCTCTCCGATTGCAAAGAGCAAGACACGCCACTCCGCCTTCAACGCCAAAGCGGGGATCTGCTGGGGCGCAATTTGCAATTTAAGGAAAACCCCCAAAGGCTACAGGCGACCTGCCGATCAGGAAAGAATTTCGCTCTTGTCAAGTGCACCATCCTTCATGACCACTAACTTTATGTTTTTTTTTTCTTTCCTTTGTTGTTCTGTTTCCTATTTTGCCAGGAAGTATTTCCATAGTTGCTGAGAATCAAAGCACAAAAGAAATCCCTACCTATGTAAATGTTTGAATGGAGGACGCCAGTAAAAACAAAAACAAACAAACAAAAAAATAAAATAAAAACAATCAAAATCCAAACAAACAAACAAACAAACACTCACTGCATCGGGACTTTTTAATTCTTCAGACACAGACAACAAGGGTTTTTAGCTTTAAGCCTGTGCATGTGGACAATACCTTGAGAACATGCTTGGAGGGGCAGTGTACAGGTGCTCTATTTTAATGGAAAAAACACTCCCCTCCCCCTTTCTCCCTCTCTCTCTTTTTTCTGATCGGTCGTGTTTGTAGAACATTCATAACATATAGAGGCCAAGGAAATCTGCATGTGTTTTTGGAAATATTCTTGGCTCTAGATTTAACAGCTATTTTAGCTCTACGGGCTGACGGGTGGATTAGCCACCCCAGCCCCTTTCATAAGACACAAAGACATGCACAGGAGTGTGAAACCCTGAGCTGTTTCTCTGTTCCACTTTCCTTACTGCCATTTTTCTGTTCTCAGTTATCTCTGGTAGCCCTGTTGGCCAGCGGTGACCACAGGGCTGCTTATTTGCATTCTGTATGGCCACAGGGATGAAGAAGCGAGTTGAAGTTCCATATACTCAGGCAGAGTGATGCAGGCAGGCAGGGGGCAGGCATGTGAGAAGTGGACCTTTCCCTCACCCAGGCTTTCCCTTGCAGCTTCCCTACTCTCGCCCCAACCAACATAGAAAAGAGAATCCCAGTTACCCGTCGTCTGGCCTCCCCATGTGTTTGCTATCCATGTGTGATCATGACCTCTTGATGTCTTTGTACCTCTTCCTTCCAGTTTCCAAGTGGTCTTTCAAGTCCCCCTACTTTTTTCTTCCCAAACATGTTGCAAGATTCTGGACACGAACCTCGGTATTTCCTAAATACTGGCCTGGCGCCTGCCAACCTTGCCCTTGTCACATTCAAATTTCTGATCCGTCAGCATGCCAGCTTCCCTACACACTGACCAGGCTGTCCTGCCCTGCAGGGTTCAGCTCCATGTACCCTTTGTCTCCTCCTGGAGAACCTGCCTCTTGCAAATAGCCTTGCCTTTTCTCACCTGGAAACATGCAATGTGTGTGAAAGAGTTGGTACATGCAAAACAATTCAGACCTGGCCATGTACACTGGAAAAGAAAGCAGACAGATGCGTAGTGGTATTCTCACACCTTAACAAAAATCTCTCGTGTGCAGATTCCAGAATATTCTCGCGAGAAATGTTTTGACATGTTACTGTGTGGCAGGGCAGTTTCCTTCTGTAATGGTTGCTATTACCCAGTATTTGTTCTCTCACCGTAGAGTAAAGCTATTTGTAAAATAAAACTGATTTTAACGAGAAGAAGAAGCAGGTTAATGGATTTAATATTGAAGAGTATCAAAAAGTCTGAGAACATATGGAGGTCTTGTCTTACATAAGGATGCAATTTTGGTTATGAAGGAACCCAGACATTTCACATGTGTGATCTCTGATCTCTGAGTATCGTAGTATTGGCAAAGGAAAAATTAATAAGCTTCAAGGGGAGGAGGTAGATGTCTAACTAAAGCAGAATGACTCAAGGCATGAAAAATCCCTGTTTGCCCAGGGCAATAATGAAAGAATCACCAGAGAAAGAATGACACAGAAGCATGTCCAGCAGAAGCCCTTGGAGGATTATGAGTTGGGTAAAGCCCACTCTAAAATATAGTAGAAAGCAGTTTTGAAAAACCACTCAGAGGGAGCAGCCTCCTTCTTGGCCATGTTCCCAGGCCAGTAACAGTTTATAACAGGGTCCCAATGATAATGGGGGTGTCCCAAAGGTCTTGAGGAGCCCTGCCCTTATGTAGCTGGGCAGGAGAAGAGTGACAAAGCTGCAGTCAGAAGTTAACCAAGCAGAAGTTTTTGTGATTGAGGATGCCCAGTGTGGATCTGGGAAATGGATTATGCCTGCGGCAACCATCTGTTTGTAGAACTCAATTGATCCCCAACCTGCCAGGCTTCCTATCCCATAGGACACATCCTCATCGATCCGCTTCAGTTGGAGCCGCCCAAGTTTAATCTGGAAGACAAAATGTTGGGAAACCAAAAGAGGCTCCCTCAAAACAGCACAGGGGGTCCTTGGAGTTGCAGTTCAAGTAATTTTAATTGGAAAATTATGAGAAATGGAAAAACCCTCTGAATCTAGCACAGTGCCTTGCCTAGAGTAGGTATTAAGAAAACCACTCATTGAAGGGATACATGAAAAGACTACGTGAGAAAACATAGGGAAGGATGGGCTTGCAAGTCCTAAGTAAAAATCGAGGTAGACATGAGATGCCTGGCATTTTGGAAAGTGATCACAGATGGCCAGCTCTCTAGTGAGCATCTCCAGGGTCTTCATGTGCCTCTCCTCCAAGCTCCCTCCCACCTGTAGGAGATTAGTGAGGCTAGGTACTGCTCAGAGTGGACCTCATTATTCTTACAATCTAGCTCTATGGTTCTCAAAGTGTGGTACCTGGACCAGCAGAATCAGCATCACCTCAGACTTATTAGAAATTTGGGGTCCCCCTACTGAAGTCCTACTGAATCAGGGGGCTAGGGGCCCAGCAGTCTGTTTTTACCAGCCCTTCAGGTTATTGTGATGCACACAGAAGTTTGGGAACCTCTGCACCCTGCCATTCCAGCTCAATCCCAAAGAGAACGTAGTAATGAGAGCCTACAAATGGGAGGGACCCAAGTGCCTACCTACTCACTAACAGCAGGTGCAAACACAGTGAGGAGTTTGGTGGGCCAGAGGAGTGAGTGGCGAGGGATGGGCGTGGAAGGGAAAATTCAGGGCAAGCTAAAAATCTGATATTGTGATGTTTTCCAAAACTCCCAGAGGGCAAACTGTGCATGCTCTACCCTGAAATACCCAGCCAACATTTTCTCCTTCGCCTTATTCCTAATTGGATTCACTGTCCAAAATGCAGAGGTTTGCCTTGCTTTTTTTTTCAGAAGTTCCAAACAGCAACTTTGAGAGCAATGGGGTGTTTGGCAGCTGTTCTGTGTTTTCCAGGATTCCAACTGAGCATTGAAATCCCTCATTTGCCAACTTATTTTTATAGGAAGCCAATTTAAAAAAAAAAAAAAAGTTTTCTTATAGTATCGGAACTACTTCTAATTTTCAAATGACTTTTTTGATGTATTTTTTTGTTAAATACTATGTAGTGTAATGTATAATTGCTCTTGTTTATTGCTTTTACAATCATATTTATTAAACAGATAATGTCTCTAAAGTCTTGGCCTCAAGGAGTGTATTTTATCTCGAACCCAACTGTGACATTCAGTCTTGATACACAAGTGATGCAGCTATAGGATTTTTATTAAGGCTAACTATGTGACAATAGACTAAATACCACAGTCTCCAAGGGTTTTTCTGTTTGTTTGCTTGCTTGCTTGGTTTTCATTTTTGCTAACGAAGGAGAGTACAAATACCTAAATTCTATATAGTTGACTATATAATGTTGTTGCTTTATTAAAGTACATGATTCTACTTAAAAATCACTCCAAACTGGTTACTTTGAAATGCGTAACATGCTCATTATATTCAGTTCAAAATTAGAACTTATTAATATGGGACAAACCCACTCAAATTGTTTAAAATCTTGTAGTTACTGAAGGAGCGAACCTCCATGTGACACAATGACCTGAAAAACCCGGGGAGTGGTAAAGACCCAGATGACAGCATAAAAGAGGCTCCCACCCTGAAATTAGGAGAGTGGAGCTCTCCTTCTGGCTATGCCAGCTGTGTGACCTTGATCAAAGACTTTCACATACGAAAGCTTCAGCGTCCCCATGCATGCAATCTGAAGGAAGAAGATAACTCCCAGTTTTGGTATTGTCAGTGGGTGAGTCATTCCTGAGAGGCCTCGACAGCTGATTTAAACCTGATGGAAAACAACGAGGTGGACTGGATCCCAAATCCTCCAGCCTTGTGGCTTACTTACTTGGGTGGCATCTCTTCTTAGGCAACATTTTGCCCTTATATTTTGTATAGACAGAACCTTTCTTAACCTTCCAAAGACCCACCAGGCTCAGAATGGTGTTGCCTCAACAGCATTGTCCTCAACATGCCTGAGAATCCCTGTTGTTTTTAGGTGGCCTTTAACCTTTCTTTTCCCACAGGCTAATCTTCCACCCGCCCCTACATTCTTTTCCAGGACAGAGCCTGTGCTGTACTTCCCGATCAGGAGTTTATCTCCTGTTTCCCCGAGGGTACAGGCAGTCATACAAAAATCACCCCTGCAGATTTCAAACTGAGGACAGGAAATTTGTTTGCGTGAGTAACTGAGGAGCTAAGATGCCAAATAGGGGAAAGCAAGGCAAGGCCAAGATTAGCATCAATAGGAAGCCTCTACCTTGCCTAGGCTGGAAGGACACAGGGATTCCTACAGCCCAGGACCAGGACCACCAGCTTGACACTGAAATCATGTAGGACATGGCTGGCACTTTCTGGAGACACAGAGGAACCACAGCCATAGCGCAAGCAAAGAAGATGGAGAGAGGACACTTATTCCCCTTGCGCTGGCCTGCCCATCTTCAGCCGAAGCTTCCCATTGGCCAAACCCATCCATAAGCCAGTGGGCAGTGGACCCTGGGAAATGTAGTTTCCTGAAGTACAAAGCAGAATAGGGGGGAAGGGGAATGAACTTGAGAAAACACAGGCAAGTGACTGGCACAGCACCTCTTTTAAGTTCAGACCACCTCAACTCCAAACTGTCCCACAGTTGAAAGGCAATTAGTTAAATAGTAGGCGCTCCTTGCCCTGTGATCCTCTTTCACATACTTCCCTTTGAACAGCACGTATTTAAAACTTAGCAATATGTTTCTGTGCACCACTTTTTACACCTTTCTCACCGAATTCTACAGTCCTGTAGGAGAGGATCTTCATTTTTTTCTTTCATTTCATTCCTTCAGCCTCTAGTGCTGGACATCGCCATCAGGGGGCACTAGATAAATGTTTGCTGAAACTCAACCTGGATTTTTCAGCTCCCTGTCGTGATCAACAAGCTGAATCGCAATCTGTCAGACTCCCCTTACCCAGCATTTCTAATTACATGTTAAATTGGTGCTTGTCAAGAACCAACAAATCCTTGCCCTTCATCTCTCTTACCACTCAAGCTGCTGTATTCACAGACCTATTCTTACATATTAATTTAAGTGAAATCATTGTAGTTTAAAAAAAGAAAAAAAAAAAGGTTAGAAAATAGTGTGAGAAACAAAGGCCTAAGTTTGGTTTCTGAATCATTATGTGTTTACCTAGTTCTCAGGAGTTAATAGTGTTTTGAAAATGCATGTGAGGCTGATGCTTTTGTAGTAGGGAAAATCCCAAAATAATTCTAGATGGACACATAAAGGAAGTAGGCATTATAGTTTTCATGTTAAATAACAGAAAAGTAATCTTCCGTTGAAAAAATACAAATATTTGTTAATCCCTATGTGTTGCAGACTTCTTTGGGTCTGCACATTTGACAATACAACTGTGAACAAGGCAGATAAGCTATCTGGCTTTATGAGCATATATTTCTAAAAGGAACATGAACAAATAATAAAATGTAATGTAACATATACAATGCTATAATACTTATAAGATAAATTTGATAAGTAAAAATTAAGTAAACACAGCAGAGAGCAGAATGACCAGGGATGGGGATGGGAGAATGGGAGTTGGTCCCTGGCTTCCCTGGGATCTGAAAGCTGAAAAGGAACATTAAAACAAAATAAAATAAAATAAAATAAAATAAAATAAAATAAAATAAAATAAAATAAAATAAAAATACAATAAAATACAATAAAAATAAAATAATAAAGTAAAATAAAATAAATAAATAAAATACTTTAAAAGGCTCCTGGGTGGTGTCTGACTTCGGCTCAGGTCATGATCTCGCGGTCCGTGAGTTCAAGCCCCGCGTCGGGCTCTGTGCTGACAGCTCAGAGCCTGGAACCTGCTTCAGATTCTGTGTCTCCCCTTCTCTCTGCCCCTCCCCCCACTCTCTGTCTCAGTCTCTCTCTCAAGAATAAACATTAAAAAAAAATAAAATGCAAGTTGAAAAGGAACCAGTCATTGGGAGACACATACATTGTCCGAACTTGTTCAATGTCTATCTCAGATAAACCTCAACCAGAAAACAAAATTTTGGACTTCAGCACAGCAATTAGAAATGGTTCTGAGATTAAGAAAAAGCAGCTTTCACAATGGTCATGTGTACGAATCTTCCCAGGGAGCTGTATATACAGTCTGTTCTGTTATGTGACATATGAGTTCCTAAAATATCACCTCATGATGCTAAATAATGCAATAAAAACACAAGGCTTAGAAAAAGAAATGGGACCAGGACACAATACACAACATACACAAACTTTCCCATGTGTCAGCTTAATGTGTAATGTGTCTGTGACACATTAATAAAAGATACAAACCTTTCTCAGCCTGTTATAACACAATACCAGATACTGGGTGGCTTATAATTAACACAAATTTATTTCTCGGGGTTCTGGAGGCTTAGAAATCCAAGATCAAGGTGCCAGCAGATTCAGAGACCTGTTTTCTGTCTCATAAGTGGCATCCTCTCACTGGGTCCTCATCGGGCAGGGAACTGTCCCGCATCTTTTCTGCAAAAGCAGTAATTACTTCCCAAAGGCCCCACCCTCTAATACCATCACAGTGGGCGTGAGGTTTTGGATATAAGAGTTTGGGAGGAGATATAAACAATCAGACCACAGCAAAACCTAGTAAAAATGGTAGCACAGTTTTATGTGTACTAAATGGCTAAGAAATACACAGATAAGGGGTGCCTGGGTGGCTCAGTCGGTTAAGCGGCCGACTTCGGCTCAGGTCATGATTTCACAGTCCGTGAGTTCAAGCCCCGCGTCGGGCTCTGTGCTGACAGCTCAGAGCCTGGAACCTGTTTGCAATTCTGTGTCTCCCTCTCTCTGGCCCTCCCCTGTTCATGCTCTGTCTCTCCCTGTCTCAAAAATAAATAAAACGTTTAAAAAAAATTAAAAAAAAAAAAAGAAATACACAGATAAAACACCTTGAAAAGACCTGAAGTTGGCTTGTGAAAGAGGGCATTAGAGTGCTTATAGAATTATTGTTGTTGTAATTGAGTTATTGTTATTGAGTTATTGTAAAGTGAGTTGTTGTGACATGAGTTATTGTAAAGTGAATTATCATAAAGAAGGAGAGTTACCTGAAATCTGACAGAAAGTTATTAAAACCAGATGGATGCTGTGGCTTGGATCACATGAGGCAAATGGAGGTAACTGGTAGATGCTGGAGGGGTGTGTGTGTGTGTGTGTGTGTGTGTGTTGTGTTGTGTTGTTACACAGCTGAATTCAGCTAGGTATAGTTTTGTCTCTTCACCTAATGTTTCTTATAGGGAAAATCACACATAAATACAAAATTTGCGTTATCTTCAATTTTTTCTCTAATATACCCCATTAGAACAAATGTACATCTTCAAAAAATTTTTATCACAGAATTAACAGTAATTCTGATGTTAGTTTAAAAGTAATTTGGATATACTGATAGAAGGAAGAAGTCTAACTTGACTGCAGAGGGAAAATAGAAGAAGATAGAGCCAGTCCTCATCATCATCACTCTCAACCTGAGCATTTTTAGTGTGAGACCAGCAGCCTGCCCATAGCACAAACCTCAGTACCACTCAATTTCCACCAACCTCAACAACTCATGTTTAGAAATATATATTTGTGGGGCGTCTGGTGGCTCAGTCAGTTAAGTGTCTGATTCTTGATTTCAGCTCAGGTCACGATCCCAGGGTCGTGGGATCAAGCCCCGCATCAGGCGCAGTGCTGAGTGTGGAGCCTGCTTGGGATTCTGTCTCTCCCTCTGCCCCTCTCTCCTGCTCGCATGCAGAACTCTCTCTCTCTCTCTCTCTCTCTCTCTCTCTCTCTCTCTCTCTCTCAAAAAAAAAAAAAAAAAAAAAAAAAATAAAAAAAAAAAAAAAAAAAAAGAAATGTGTCTTTGGCCCCAAGAATGTTAAATTGTGGTCAAATCTCTTTGTTAAAGAATAAGATAGTATGAAAAGACATTTATAAATATCCCATGAAAAGTGAAACTGGAAGTTTTAAAATATTCAAAAATAAGCTTAAGCTATCTAGATCATAAAAACACTTTATGAACAATCCTGAGCAAGATATTTCAATATATGCACGTAGAGATATCTCCATGAAATCTTCCTGCCAACAGAAGCATTATACAGCTTGCAAATGCAGAAAAGGGATGCAATAAACAGTATTTATAAACTAATTAGTGATAAATATTATATAGCCGTAGAATAAAATAGAATGCTTCCACTAAAACTATTTTTCTAAAGAATACTTAGTGGCATGAGAACATTCTCCTGTGATGTTAAAAGGATGCAGAATTTAAGACTTTACATAGTATGAAAACAATTTGTACAGAAAACATATAGGGACAGAGAGATTGAAATATAGTAACACTCCCTATTTCTAATTCATAAAATGAGATTGTGTGTTGAGTATCGCGAGCCAGTGCTCTCTGAAGAATGTTTCACACTCTTAGGTACTCACGGTCAGCACCTGAACTACACTGAGGAGGGTATGTGTAAACAGAAGAATTACTTCTGGAGGAAAAACATCTGGAAGCTTCTGGAGGATACCCTGACTTAGTTTATGTAGTTGCATTGTTAATTGTTCAACCAGCAGTTGTTCACTCTCCCTGCCATCTTGTGGCCACAAGAAGGTGCCAACCATACCCAGTAATAGCACCAGCAGAGAATATTACACACACACACACACACACACGACGAATGGCAGGGACTGGTTTAGCCAAGTGTTCCCTAAATAACCGCGCAGGATGTTCTCATTGGCCAAGGGTAGGGCACAGAGGCAACACTGCCAGCCAGAGGCATAAGCAAACCAAATTCATAGTGTAAGTCTAGGTCCAAGCACTGATGTGAATATATATGAACACTAAGTCCAAAGGGCCAAAGGCTATCATGATTTTAATTCCTAAGCCAAGAGTTCAGTTACATAAAAATAAAAGATATGAATGGAACCAAAGTATAGAATGAGGAAGTTGTGAATGGAAAATGGATTAATGTCAGCAATAAAGCAGCTGCCATTTTGCAACATTATTTATGTATCATTACATAATGCACTGTATAGTCATTGTCTCATTTTATCCACACAAGTTCTTAAGTAAGAAAGGTTTTCTTCTTTTACATTTGGTGAAAACAGTGCTCAGAAAAGTAAAATGACTCACTTGCGATCACAGGATAGCAGGTCTGTATGACATCAAAACATTCACTTTTCCTTCTGTGCTGTGCTTCCTACAAGATGAGCAATGTTTTAGACTCATTTCTGTGGTTAGTAGGTGGCTGGGTAATTGGTGGTCTGCGTTGACCCAAAGGGTAAGTCGAGACTCAAAGACCAGACAGGCCTAGAGCTTGGGAAGCTTAGAAATGCTCCCAGATCTGTTCTAAATCAAAGCCCTCACATGCGCAGGATTAAAGAAAAGAAAGCTGCTCCATGCAATGAGGACTGTTTTCTGAACCCTGCAGTGCACCACATTTCAGATGGCTCAAAACAAGGCAGACACAGTCATCCTCAGTGTCATGCCTGGCCAAGCTGCAGTCTGGAGGAATGCCCAGAAAGATTCAGTTCTTCCTTCTAGCACTGCAGAGCTTTTCTCCTGGTTGGGATCAGATAGATGTCCCTGGGGATTTATGGGATCAAATCACTGGGCATCCAGGGAGGGAAGGTGGACATAAGTTGGTAAAATGGATCTCTATCACACATGTGCATTTTACTTTGGAGAGGGGGGTGAATTGCTAGACTAGTGAGAACAAGGGAAATAATTAACATAAGAGTTTTCTGATAGAAATAATGTGAAAATGCTTCCAGGAAATCTAGAATGGCAGAGAACTATTACTGATTTTTTTTTAATATGGCAGACAAATCAGTTCTTTGTTCTGCTGAGTATGTCATTACCAATTTATAGATGTATTTCCAAACGTGTTATATGTATTATTTCTTCTTTTTAGCCACTTAATTTCATGCAACATATACAAGGGTGTTGGGGCTTTGGGACAGGAGGGGGCAATAAGGTATAAAAGGAGAAGGGAAAAAAGTGGTGATGCATGGTACATTTGCTATGTTATAAGGAATAAATGATTTAAAACGTGAAAATGCAGGGCTCCTAGGTGGCTCAGTCAGCTGAGCACCCAGCTCTTGATTTCAGCTCAGGTCATGATCCCAGGGTCGTGGGATTGAGTCCTGCCTTGGGCTTTGCACTGAGCATGGAACCTGCTTGTTATTCTCTCTCTCCCTCTCGCTGCTCCCCCTTCTCTCTCTCTAAAATGAAAAGGAAAAAAAAATGATGATGTTTTAAGGTAGTAGGTTCATTTAATAATGCAGAAACCTCTGTCTGGAAAGTTTAAGTTGCACGTCCAAGGTTGCAAAACTGGCAAAGTAGTAAAGTCAGAATTTCAACCCAAGACTCCTAAAGGACATGCCCACTCCTCCTTCCATCCGACCCCACCTCCCCTACAATTTTGCCACAGGCAAGGTGCAAACAGGAGATGGTTTAAAACAGCAACTGTTCATGCAGCTCCCTGCTCCAAATGTACTTGTGGGGAAGAGTTTACACAAGGAAAACAGTTATCCTTCCTTTGAAAGCACGCCTCAAATCTCTCAGCCCTTGCTACCAAGTTACACAAATGAAGACTTATTCCTTTTGACCTTACTTGATGTGGTACATAGGGAAGACAGGCCATCTAAGCTCTCCTGGAGGAAAGAAGTGATATTTGCTGCTAACTTGGGCAAACAAATGGATATAGAGGAAGTGTTTTCCAAATACCAACACTAAGAAATCTGAAACCCAGGAGCTCATACAGCACTGAGAGTAAACCACAGACATCGCTTAGCCCATTGGAGATTGGGCTTTTTACTGTGATTTTCATGCTTCTACGTGAGGTTTCCTGTCACAGCCTCACTGCAGGGCAAGACCTTCTTTCCCCACTGTGGCCCATGGAGTGAGACATTTCTTGTAATAACTCACAATGAAGCCTCGTGGCTCTATTATACATGAGCACATTTGACCAAATGTGGTTTTGGGTTTTGTTTTTTTAACTGATGAGAATCCACAGTACTACTGCAAATAGGGAAAAAAAAAAAAAAAAACTAGTTGGTTTGGGATGTCCTGAGGAGTCATCATGAGATATGAGTGGGAAGGACAAAGAAAACAAGACTGGAAAGACACTGGTGAGACAGGACTGACCCAGCTGAATGGCTCTTTCTCGAATATAAGGTGGTATCCAAAGAGGTATAAAAATTTTAGGTTGTGTTAGGCACAATCCTATAGGTGAAACATGTACCTGAAGATTCCACTCAGTGATTATACCAGAAGGCAGGCTGGCGGCCATGATCCCAGTGGCCCCTACATGTCCTCAGTCATCAGTATTAGTCTATGATGAGTAAGACTCTCCTGAGGCACCTGGCGTTGGGAGGTCAACAAGGTCTAAACCTGATGGACAGAATGGCAGGAACAAATCAGAGCATCTGGGTTCCTTTTCAGTGGGCTATTAGCAGGACAGAGCAGGGCATCTGGCGTCTAAGAAAAAACTGAGGCCAAAGGCTAAATACCTAGGCATAGCCATGTGGTGGACCAGAGAATAGTGGGGATTCATGAAAACATTAAGAATTAAAAGCTAATCCCAAGCACACTGGACCCACAGCTAAAAGCATTGGCATTTTCTCTCAGACTGAGGAAGTGGGCTGGAAACTTCTACTATATTCTTCAATCCCGGTAGCCTTGGTTCTGGGGCAAAATGGGCTCCATTTTCTCCAAACCTTCTGGGAATGGATTCTCTGGTTATTTCTGGGATTCTTTGACAATTTCCCAAAAAGTGACTTGAAAGAAGAGCTAAGTAAATGAAAATAACTACCCATTTGTTGTCAGGTTCAAGTAGATTTCGTCTGCACTTTCTCCCCCTCCTCCCTACCACGTTCACACTATTTGCCACTCTTTACCATCAGCACTGAGATGGGGCCCACCTCTGTGTAGTTTTAGGAGACAACAAATAAAGTCAGTGAACATGTAACCAACTCACCTTCAACTCTTTCTCAGGGAAAGCTTTTTAGTAAACAGGCACATTTGTTTATTCTCTATATGCAGATGCACTCTTTTTTGGTATAATGCGTGGTAGGCAGTTTTTAGGAACAAAACCAAGGTGACACCAGGATGGTTTATTAAGCATATTACAGTGGCCCGCTCTGCATAATATCAGAGGCACTACACATGGGACTGCTATCCATCCACTCATGGGAAGCAGAGGCACAAAACTCAACCTGCGTCCAATATTTTTGGCACTCAGAGGATATCTCTGTCAAGAGTCCAAGTTTGCCAAAACTGCTTTGCTAGAATCATAGACTCAGAATTCTAGAGCTGGAAGGGAACTTAAAAAATCATTCTCTAAGTATTTCTTGAGCACTGATTAAGTCCTCTGCATCATGTTGGACTATCAGCTTGACCAATTACCTCATTTGCTTGAGATCCAGCTATTTTCTCATGGACACATAGCAAGTTAGCAGCAGAGCAAAGATTCATCTGTTCTTTTCTCTGTGATACCTTCTCCCATCTTCAGTTATGTAGAACACAGCCAGGATCCTTGGAATGAATAGAACAGGATCCAGTAAATGTGAGAAAAATGATTACCCTCTAACCCCAGCTTTGAGGGTGTGGCATGGTCCTCACTCCATGAAAAATAAAGCATTTGTTTATTCATTTATTTATTCAGCAAACAATCTGAATAACTACTGAACCACAAGACAGTCTCTGAGGTGGATAGCTTCTAAAGCAGCAGCCAAGTCATCAACCAGTAATTTTTTAAAAAGCAATTCTAACCTTTGCTTGCATCTTTCAAGGACCATTATTGGGAAAATGATTCATAAGCCTAGCAACAATTTTCAAAAACACTTTTGAGTTGTCCCAATTTTCTCCTTCTCCTGATTGCTTTGGAGTTTCTCACAGCAAAAACGGAACTCTGGGTAACTTTTTCTGTACCCTCCATTCTGGCTTGTATCCCCCCTCCAGGATCTTTGTGGTGTAAATCAACTCAGATTGCTGCTAAAATCCAGTCCCTGGCCAGATCTCTCCCTGTGCACTTGATTCGGCCTTCCAAATCATGTATTTTAGGTAGGTGGATGAGAGGAAGAGAGGGAACCTTTATGCTTCCATAAATCTTGCCTGAGAATTGTATGTATTAATAGGAGGAAGTAGATCCAATGTGATTTGGCAACATGTCAAACATCAGAAACAAGAGATAAAGTGGTGTTAAACAGTAATGCCAAATTTGGAACTTGGAGAATAATAATGCTCTTTGAAAGAGAGGATCTTGGCAAAGATAATGATTTCAGATTTAGATACATTGCATACAAGAGGTGGTAAGGACCCACTGACAGCAGTGGTGAGCAGTTCCAGCAGATAGTATAAGGATGTTGGAACATAAGAAGTAGAAAAAATATAAAAACCTAGACATCCAGGGCTCTTTAGTGCAGGGAAAAAATCCTAAGTACACTTAGTTCTGGAAGGTACTTCTCCGAACAAAGCTGTATAGTCGTAATGGTTATCTACGTCAGAAAGATGCATTTGTATTATTCAGAGTCTCTTTATGGAGGAAGCGGGTGGCAAGTATAGCGTATTTTAGAAAAATCCACTGACAATTGTTAAAAAATAGTTTGGCATTTACAGTGATACGGTTCAGTTATTTTAAAAGGAAAATAAGAAAACCTCACTTATGCAAAACTCCCGATGCCCTAAAGTTGCCACATAAATAAACTAAATGGGGGTGAAACTTGAGTGTTTCAATTATTCTCAAGAAACCAGCAAATCTGGACATTTGAGCCATAACTGTCTTTTGGTAAAGACTGTTCATCCTTATTTTTTCATTTCGGGTGTAACCCATTTTTCACCAGCGCTGGCTACTTAGACATTGCCATAGTAATGCTAGTAAATAGGATTACTAAAGTGGATTTCTATCAGTGTGCTCAGAGTCCCTGGTATCAGAGCTACACTTCACAAGTTATTAATGGATTTTCTTGCCCTCAAGTTCAGTGCACTGGTCTCAATGTGAACTTGGAGTTAATCTGGATTAATGTCCCGGATCTTTCCCTTACTGACTATGTGGTATGGGCAGGTGTTTCATTTCTTCCCTTGCCTTTCCTCTACTCTCATTTCTTTTCCTTTATTAGTTTTCTCTTTAAGCTCAGTTGTACAAAATAAGATATCCAACAACTTCAAATGATTAATGCATGGTTTGGAAATATAATCTATGGAAAACATTTAGTGCACAGTCTGGCATATAGTAAGAACTCTATAAGTGCTGGCCAGGAACTCTAGTAGTAGTAAGTCGTACTAATAGTAATACAATGTTCCAAATGTTCCTGTATCTGGTTGTTTCAGATCATGGATGATAAGCATGGCTTAAATGTAGTACTGCCATATATTAATCAACGTTCTTCAGAGAAATAGAATCAATGAGATATGTACATAGATTTTAAATTGGCTTATGCAATTCTTGGGGCTGACAAGTCTGATATTTGCAAGGCAGACCAGCAGGCTGGAAATTCTAGTGAGCTGAGGGTACGGTCTTGACTCATAAGGCAATCTGGAGGCACAATCCTTTTCTTCTCTGGGGAGCTCAGTCTTTCCTCTTAATGCTTTCAACTGATTGGATGAGGCCCACCCACATTATGGACAGGGGTCTGCTTTAGTCAAAGTCTACTGATTTAAATGTTAATCCTGTCTAAAAAAATAACTTTCACAGGGCAATTGGGACTGTTTTTAAACAAACAATTGAGCACATTAGCCAAATTGACACATAAAATAAATCATCGCATGTCAACAGCATAACTCCCTGGACTATGAACTGGTCTGGCAATTAGGTGCTGTATTTTTCCCTGCCATTCTCCTTTCCTCTATAGTCTCCTTAGTCAAGCCACTTCTCTGAGCCTCAGTTTTCTCCCGTAGAGTGTTTTTCCAATTTGTTCATGCCCCTTTCTAGGGATTGTCTTCATTTAGGAAAGTTGGTCATTGTGTAAGAAATGTCATGCACATATGTAATAGTCTTGAACAAGTAAATATAGCCTTTTTACTCTTCCAGATAGAAAATGAGTAAAGTTGGGTCCTTCAGGAGGTTAGAAGTATTGGCAAGCCACTGCCCACTTTAAGGATGTATCCAGATGGCTGGCTCACACCTGACAACTCTGTTCTCAAGGGAGCGTTGAGTAAAAATAGGCCTTAATTCATCCCTACAAATAAATTAAGATGGCCCAGGGGGCAGTGCACATCAGGACCGGAGACGTTCCCATCATAAACCCAAAGGCAGCAGGCAGGGGAACTCAAAGCTCAGCCCTTGCAACAGCAGCTGCTGGGCCACAAGGACTGAACTACTGTTGTATTGTTTTCCCTGAATTTAAAAATATGAACAGTTTTTCACGTTTTCCACAGGCTGCAAACACGAAGAATGACACTCGAGCAGGAGAGAAGGAAAAGATAGAGAATAAAGAATAACACAAGAACAAGGAAACGGAGAAGGGGAGAAAGAAAAGGAGCATAAAGAAATGTTTCTAGGCAGATGACACATGCAATAATTGTCATCAAACCACCAAGTCATCACTCCGTGTGCGGTGAGGGGTGGAAGGTTTTTTGAACCTCCAGGCAGGGTGGAGGTGGCTGGGAGACCCTCTGAGAAGGAGGGAGTGCATGTTGCATATTTTGCTTTCTAAGAAATTAAGATGCTAAACTGAATGTATTAGAAGTCTAAGTAGAGGAGCCTTGGAATTAGAGAATGGCATTAAAGGAAACAAAAGGTAGCCATTCCTACTGTCAAACTGGGAATGGAGCAATTCTCTAATATTTGGGAGGTTGGAACGAACTACCATGACCAAGCAGGAGCCAGGGCAGTGGTCATTTAGACAGGAGACTGCAGAAAGCAGCAGCTCTAGAGAACTGGGCCCAAGTCATAGGCAGCAGAGGATAAAAGTGAAGAAAGAAGACAGAGTCACACTCCTGAGCAATCAAAACAGAATGATCCAGTGTTTTCACATGCGAAAAGACAGATGGCCTGAAGTCTATTCTAGTCCTCGTCTTCCTTCAAAGTTCTGTCCTTCCGCTGTGCTTAAGAGAAGCATTAATATCTGGATTTCCTCAAGGAGGAGGGTTTGAAAAGATGGTGAAGCTGAAAGTCTCTGCAATCACCATCACACAGCCATGGCATCCCTCTTTAGGAATAGGAATGGGAGAGGAAATACAGAGCACATTGTACATACAGAGAATGGATAATCTTCCAGATTGGCTGGAACATGGACTCCAACAGTGAGTTTTTTGGGATATAAAACTGAAGAGATGGGTTGGTGATGTGTTGTAGAGAGCCTTGAATACCAGACTAAAATGACAGGACTTGTGTTTAGTAGAAATTTCATCTCCAAAGCCTTTGGAATTTTTCAGCATTAAAATGGCATAGTTATACTTCTACTTATAAAATTTACGTTGAAGCCGGTTTAAAGATAGAAGTTCTCTTAGTTATCTATTGCTGCATAAGACGTTATCCCCAAATTTCCCAGTTTAAAATGACAAACATTTATTATCTCATAATTCCCAAAGGACAAGAATCCAGGAGTGAGTTAGCTAGGGAGTTCTGACTCAGACTTCTTCATGAGGTTGCAGTCAAGGTGTTGGCCAGGATTATAACCATATGAGGACTTGAGTGGGCTGGAAGATACACAGAGGTAGTTCAAACTCATGGCTCTCACAGGAATCCTTAGATTCTTATCACGTATACCTCTCTACAAGACTTCCTAAATGCCTTGTCTGCATGACGTAATGACAGACTTCCCCTAGCATGGATGACCCAAAAGAACATGAGTGAGGAGGAAGCCTGGAGATTCTGAGATCCAGTCTCTGAAGTCTCCCGCTGCCACCTCTGCTCTGGTTCATTCATTAGAAGCAGGTCACTGTGTCCAGCCTACGCTCAAGGGGAGGGAAATTAGTCTCCATTTCTTAGAGAAATAGCAAAGAATTTAAGAACCCAAATTAAAATAATAATAAAGTAGCTTAGCATCAGGACATTCTAGAGATTTTCTACTTTACATTTGGTGCCACCCATCCCATCCCAACATCAGAAGGCTAGTACAGAGGTGAAGGACACCAAATGAGCAGACCTTAGCTAACACAATGTGGTAGTAAGAGAAATGTTAGAGGCAGCACATGTGAGGTACATTATGAAGGAAGATTTTAGGAAGACATGCAGTAAATTTCATAAGCAGGAAGGAAGAACAAACGATATCCAAAATATTTTTAATTTATAAATTAAATATTTATAATTTTAATTACCCGTGATCATCAGATATGATAGACTAGACTGGTCTGATGATGATGCCATTGAATAAATGAAGTCTGAGAACGAGCTGAGGAAAGATGGGGAGATAATGTTTTTGCTTTTGGAAAGGCTGAGTTTGGGTGATCAGTTGGCCTCCCATGTGCAAACACTAGCAGGCTGTTGAAATACTAATCTGGAATGGAATGTTGAGCCTGAGAAGTAAGGGTGGATGTGGCCGTCATCTGCACTGAGCAGGAACATAAACCAGGCAATGTATGAGTTGAAAGAGCGAAGAAGGCCAAGTTCAGACTCATGAGAAATAGCTATATTTAAGGGAAGGAAGGAGAGCTGGTGAAATTGCCCAAGAAGAGAGTTTAGAACTGCATGAGCCCCAAGAGATACCAGTGTTGTGGGAGGACAGAGTCAGCTTATACTCTCAAATGCTGAGAAGTCAGGAAGGATGTAGACTCTGTGGGACACTGTATTTGGAAATTATGTCTTCTGTGGCATCTAAGGGAGGGCTATAAGTGGGATGGAATGTGAGGCAAAACCCACATGGTATGGCACCCACATAGTGAGTGCAAGACTTCAGTGATGTGCTGAAAAAGGTTTCAACTAGCTTTCTGGGGGTGGGGGCGGGGGGAGGGCCTGACTTGTAGCATGTGTTGGACTTCATGGTGTCAACATTTCCATTATAGCCAATTATAAGCTATCAACACTTTAACAGTTGACTCACAAAATTCCTGAGAATTTGACAGTTGATTCTCATGAGTCTATATGAGAAAGTTGCAGAATATCACTGGAGGACTAAAAGAGGAATGGTTGTATGTTAGGTATTCTTTTTGAACATTTTGGAAATAGGTATGGTAACTTACACCCATCCCTTCTAACTATGGAAAGGCATGGCATAATCCCAGAAAACTTCACAATATCCAGAGGGAGGAAGGACAGAGGAATTTTTTTTCCTCCACTGTATGTGTCCCTAGCTGTTGGTGTCACATGTCCACCTACAGCTCCTTTGTCTTTAGTGTCTCTCCCTCCTTCCTTTCCATCACTCTCCCCCTCGGGCTGACTTCACCTCACAGCAGCTCACATACAGTTCTTCAGTACGAGTCCTTTGCATTGAACGCTCACATTCTTCATGGATGAAGTACCAAAAAAAAAAAACAACTTTCTAATATGTGTCATCTCTCAGTAGATTTTTGATATGTCATGCTTAAAGCCTTCTCCCCGACCGGGATAAGAACAGTGAGGGATAAAGGAACAAAAGAGGAAGGACATCAGAATATAGAACGTGAGATCTCGTGGTGAAAGACTAGCTACCCAGTACCTCTCTGCGAGAACACTCACATTTCTCATGATTATTGGGAGTTTGGACAAAGGCATTCTTGGTCCTGAGCCACCACCTCTCCACAAAGGAATCCCAACAAAGACAATATAAAGAAATGGGTGCTCTTCTAAACTGTAAGTGTTTCTTCTGTGCCAGAGGATAATGTACTTATTGGAGAATTCAGAAGAAACCCAGTGCCAACATTTATTCATGATGTATGTTCTTCCAAGCCTAAAATTACAAGACTTGAAAGCTGTGTGAGTTTAAAGCAAATTGATCAAGACCACAACTGTTAATAAAATGCATGACTACAGTCTGTATATTAACTATGATCTCAGAGGAAATACACTTGGGAATCTCACACCAGTGTTTTGCATTTGAGTTTAGAATCCTCATTTTTTAAAATGAAACTTTAGGGGCGCCTGGGTGGCGCAGTCGGTTAAGCGTCCGACTTCAGCCAGGTCACGATCTTGCGGTCCGTGAGTTCGAGCCCCGCGTCAGGCTCTGGGCTGATGGCTCGGAGCCTGGAGCCTGTTTCCGATTCTGTGTCTCCCTCTCTCTCTGCCCCTCCCCCGTTCATGCTCTGTCTCTCTCTGTCCCAAAAATAAATAAAAAACGTTGAAAAAAAATTTTAAAATGAAACTTTATTGTGATTATTAACCTGCAGAAATTGTAATTATCCTTTCAATGCTTGAAGGTTCCTAATGGAGAGGTGCCAAAAAAATCCCACTGCTAATTAAATCCAACTGAATATTTCCTTTACCTGAAGATATAGAAGTGTTTCTTGTTTGTCAAATCCCTTTTAGCCAAATAACCACTTAACTAATCTCAAATTGAATATCTTATTTAAGATTTTGAATTATCCTTTCTCTCCAGGGAGCTGCTGTTGAATATTGTAATAGCATCATCCAGGGAAATATTTCTTACCCTTCTGACTAGAGGAAAGGGGAAAATATATGTTTCTTTATATCACTAAGTAGACTGAAATCTGGAGAAATGAACAGGCTGACGTTTTTAAGCAGAGGACATTAGTAGAAGGTAGGCATGGTTTCCATAACTGCATATAAATCCTCGTTTTGAGCTCACAAAAAAAAAAAAAAGAAAAGAAAGAAAAAAAAAGAAAAGAGGATTTGAATCATTTCATGTTTGGACTAATTTGGTTCTTCTTCCTGAAAATTCTAAATTATGGATCTCACAAGCATTACCCCAAATCACCAAATAATGACCTGGAGGCCCTACAGGTCATTAAAAGGTGCAGAGTGACCCAGACATCAGCATATTACAACAGAGAAAATAGAATCAGATCTGGCTCTCACTTGCTAGCTTTGTGACCTTTAATAGTTCACTTAAATGCTTAGTGTTAGTTCAAATGACATCAGTCTGAGACATGCCTGAAACAGTGCCTACCTTTCTGCCATTTAGGACTATTTTACTTGAAATAATATCAATAAAAGCATGTTATAAAATTAACTTACGTTATTTCTCTGCTCCCACCATGGAAAGGCTTGCTACTTCACTCAGATTCAAACCCCGTGTCCTTTCCATGGTCTGTGATCTGACTCTGTATTGCCATTCTGACCTCAGTTCCCGCTCCCCTTTCCTGTGTTCTTGCTGTTCCGGCCACACTGACCTATCCCCTGTTCCTTGAGAGATAAACTTCTACACTAGCCCTCTGCACTCACTGGTAGCTGTTCTTACAGTGCTCTTCCCCTGATTTTCTCCAGGGCTTAAATCTGTGAGGTGTTCTGAAATTTCATCACTTCACTACAGCTGGCACTTCCTATCCTTCTTAATATGAGACAATTTATTTAAAATTTTAAGTCTCGTATAAACATATGTGATAGTAATTTTAATGTGTTAACTTGGAAGGTGTTTTTGGAAAGATTATCATTTAAATTGGTGAACTTCAAGTTAGCAGGTTCCCTTCCATGGTGTGGGTGGGCCTCATCCAATCAGTTGAAGTTTTGAAAAAGACCAAGAAAGAGAGAATTCTCCGGCAGACTGCTGTCAGACCAGAACTGCACTTCCCACTCTCCTGGCTCTCCAAGCTGCCATCTTTTAGACTGGAACTGAACCAACATCTGTAGAGCTCCAGGCTGCTGACCTTCAGACTGGAACTGTACCACCCACTCTCCTGTGTTCCAGTCTGCTGGCCCACACTGCAGGTTTTGAACATGAAATCCTTCATTACTATGTGAGTCGATTCCTTATAATTTCTGTGTTTCTCTCTCTCTCTTTTTTTCTCTCTCCCCCAATCTGTGTGTGTGTGTGTGTGTGTGTGTGTGTGTGTGTGTGTATCCTACTGATTCTGTTTTTTGGGAGAGCCCAGAGTAATACAACACCAAATTAACAAATATCAAATATTTTATTTAACTCATCAATTTTAATGAGTGAACCAGTAAGATGTGAAGACAGCTTCTAACTTAAATTAGAAAAACCACAGAATCATGGTTTCTATGAGTCAGGAACCTGGGTATGGCTTGTCTGGGTTGTCTGCTTACTGTCTCACCAGGCTGCAGTCAAGACATTGGCCAGGGCTAGATCATCAGATGGAATATTAACTGGGGAAGAAGCCATGTTTAAGCTCATTCAGATTGTCGGCAGAATTATTTTCCTGTGGTCGTGCGACTGAGAACCCCGACATCTTGCCTGTCTTCCCTCAGTTCCTCAAGGCCACCTATAGTTCCTAGAGACTGGCTCTAGTTCTCTTCCATGTGGGTTTCAACAATATGGCCACTGATCTCATCAAGCCAGCAGAGAGAGTCTCTAGAGCAAGTCTGCTAGCAAGACAGAGATTTATAGAACATAATCTTGGAAGTGACACTCTGTTACCTTGTTACAGAGTCCAGTCACACTCAAGAGGAGGGGGTTATAGAAAGGCATGAATACCAGAGGGATGGATGGATCAGTGGGTGCACCTTACAGTCTGTCCCTCATACAGTCAAGGTCAATCAAAGGCTCAGATTCCTTTAGAATCCTATAATAACTAGAGACTCCACCACATAAAACCCAGTTTTCCATTGGAAGGATACCCAATACTCTACAAATTTTCCTAAAATCCTTCCCTGCTTTATTTTTCTTATGACTTATAGCTCTCTAAGCAACAACAATGAAAATAAACATAAGATAAGTAAAATACATCATCTATCTCCTTCATTAGAATGTGAGCCCCATAGGGGCGCCTGGGTGGCTCAGTCGGTTAAGCGGCCGACTTCGGCTTGGGTCATGATCTCACGGTCCGTGAGTTCGAGCCCCGCGTCGGGCTCTGTGCTGACAGCTCAGAGCCTGGAGCCTGTTTCAGATTCTGTGTCTCCCTCTCTCTCTGACCCTCCCCCGTTCATGCTCTGTCTCTCTCTGTCTCAAAAATAAATAAACGTTAAAAAAAAAATTAAAAAAAAAAAAAAAAGAAAGAAAAAGAATGTGAGCCCCATTGCAGAGACGTTTGTCTTTTTGTTCACTACCGAAGCACAGCATGGAAAACAGTGGTGGACGCTAGATACCCAATAATATTTGTTGAAAGAAAATATAAATGATTAACCTGTTTTGCAAGGGGTATTGAGGAAGATGATGATATGCCACAAAGAACACTGGGCTAGAACCCTGAAACCTGGGTGTGGGAATTGCTCTTAAATGCTTACGAGTCCATCAGCTGCCCTGGTCAAAACCGCTCTTCCTTAGAGGTAAGTAGGAATGGGGAAAACTATATAAGAGGGCTTTTCTAAGAATGTAGTAAATGAAAGTGAGTCATCTGTTTCTAGCTCTGACATGTAAAGAGATTGGACACTGTCATTCCCATCCTTACAACAACAATAGAAAACTGGACACAGTGGAAAAAAAGGTGACTTTTCTTCAACCCATCAGAGAACTGAAGTCACAGGCAAACTGCCCTTCCCAAACTTGATGAGACAGATGAACTCCAAGAGTCACAGCTGAAATAGGCTTACTTGGAGAAGAATCCACTAGAGCCATGAAGCGGTAGGAACACTTCAATGGTAATCGTGATGAATCATTGAGGATGAGTGTAGATTCACTTGAGAATGAGTGACTCATGAGGTGCTGAGTTTTGGGGGCCCCCAAAGTTTTGTGAGTTTGACCTCCAGGATATACAGCAGGTTCTCATGGTCAAGAACTAAGAAAGATACTCTCATGGCTCTGCCAGGGGTAGGAGAAAAGTAATCCTTGTGAACACACCCAGAACCTTTGTAACAAAGGCTGGCTCTCAGGAGGAAAGTACTTTACCAGCACCCTAAGTGACTTAGGTTTAGGGGTCACTTCAGACACCTCTAGCTTTCCTGTTCATCTAAAGGGGAAAAAGCAACATTGTGCAGGTCACACAGCCCAGGGACACAGTTCCACTAAAAGTCTGAAACAAAAGATTGTAGAATGCTTCCCACTCCGACAACTAACCCCTGCAGCAGCATAATACCAGGGGATTGCAGCTAAGAGAACTGCAAACACAGACCCTGTCTAAGGAAGACTTCTTAGGAAAACCCAAAGACAGACAACAGAGACCTTGGACCTGAAGAGGCTTCTCACCAAAGAAAATAAACAAATGGGAAATAAGCATGTGAAAAGATGTTTAACATCAGATGCCATGAGGAAAGTGCAAAGTAAGCAAGGAGATATGGCCTCATACCTATTAGAATACCTAAATCCCCCAAAATCGGACCATGCCTAACACTGGTAAAGATTCAAAGCAACAGGGACTCCCATTCATTGCTAGTGGAATGCAAAATAGTACAGCCATTTGGAAGACAGTTTGTCAGTTTTTATACAGCTCAACATAGCCTTACCATATGTCCAACAATAAGGCTCCTAGGTATTTACCCAAATGAGTTGAAAACTTAACGTCCACACAAAAACCAGCACACAAATGTTTGTAGCAGCTTGATTCATAATTATAAAAAAACTGGGTGCGAGGGATTCTAGGGAAGAGGAGGGAGGGTTGAATAGGGAGGTGAAACTCTTATAGAAGATACTGCAATTGTGAATACATACCTTATGCATCTTTCAAAACCATTGCACTTTAATGAACAAAAAGTGGACCTTAATGTGTACAAGTTTTAAAAAACCATGTAGGGGTTCAAGAGAATCCAGCTGTTGATTTTCAAGCCGATAATTCCTGTGCCCTTTCCTTCTTCCTCCTATTGTTGATTCTCATGTTGAGATATGAGCTGAAATCTCAATGACTTGGAAGAAATGTTTTTCTGTGTGTGTGTGTGTGTGTGTGTGTGTGTCTGTGTGTGTCTTTAAAAGTGGCTCATTTTAAACTTAAATTTGGATACGACTAATCTACACTATGCTCTCTCATGGAAAAACTTTAAGTTCTTTCTCCATTATTTTTTTTTCTTGTGATTTGCCCCCAGTAAAACAGAAAAGGAAACAATAGAGACAAGGAATGAAAATACTGGCTTTGTAAATAAGCGTTGGAGCAGCAAAGTTCAAGTTTGAGGACAAATGAAGAGGCAGTACTGTTGATGGGCCTGATGGACTCAGCTCTGAAAAGGGCAGAGATTGACTCCTTAGTGGTGAGGTGGAGGCTGAACAGCAAAGCCCCCCCCCACACACCCTCTATAAATTTTCAGTCAGTTCTTATGAGTGAGTAAAGTTCCAGAGTGGCACAGTTGGCTTACTGGTCAACCGGCAGTCACATCCACTCAATGACCAATTTGTACACATAGGCTTTTTCCTAGTATGTTGGCACCATGGAGCTGGCACTGATGAAGGTACTCTTCTGCCTAAATGGGTTGCCTATTTTCATACGTGTCCCACTAGTCCCTCACACTCAAATTAAAAGAATCCAACTTACTCTACCCTCTTGTGAGTAGCATTTTACTAGCCAAGCAATGAGAAAAATGTATACAGTTTCCATCAGTATTGACTTTTACCATTCTTTTAAGATATCAACAGAGAAGATAAACTTGGCACATCAGGATAGATACGAAATGATTTTCCCCAATGTGGGGCATCAGCATTGAAGTTCTTAGCAACTAGGGAAGATGTATGTAGAAGTTACCCACATAAACACATGTCTTGCTCATCAGGTTTTAGAACTTTCCTTTCTCCACACAGTGAGGGGAAAAAGGAATGAACGATTTGGAGGAAATGAGAGAATGTTTTTTTTGTTTTTGTTTGTTTGCTTTCCTTGTTTTATTCATCTTTCATTCAGGAGGATTTTCTTGCCCTGTACAAAGAGCCTTTACTCATCCTTATATTCCTCTACAACGTAAAGCTTACATTTATTGAAAGCCTACTTTGTGCACTGTTTTAGAAGTTTTATATGTAGTGGCTTACTTGACACTCATAATAATCCAGTGAGGTAGATTCTATTATGAATGTATTTTACATATGAGGATACAGAGGGACAGAGAGGTGACATACTTCACTCAAAGTGATACAGCTAATCAGTGATGATTCAAACCCTAGCAGCTTACAATTTAACACTCCCAATCCCATCACCAGAATAGAATAGGACCAGACATACCCTTCCTGCCTTCCCCCACCATGATATTGCTTAAATCACTTCACTACTTAAGACAACCACCATGTCTTTTGTAATCTTTCTTTCCCTTCCTTCTTTCCTTCCTTCCCTCCTTCCTTCTTTTTTTCTTTTCTTTCTTTCTTTCTTTCTTTCTTTCTTTCTTTCTTTCTTTCTTTCTTTCTTTCTTCTTTCAGGAAAACATATCACAGCCAATAGATAGATTCAAGTTATGCCCTAGGCAATCTACTCTCTTTCCTTTTGACATTAAAATATCAATTTATCACCTCCTACTTATTCCTAGAGATATAAGAAAGTAAAGCATGTTATCTCAAATATTCAAAGTGTTTAATGGAAACATGCAGCACAGTTAAAAGGTAATTACCAGACTTTGTATACTCATGGTTAGGATTCCTTGAATTCTTAATATGGAACACAGTGTTTAGGTCATGTCTACAATAGAAGTTCTAGAATATATGATCTGAGGTTTTGACAGAGAGAAAGTGTACCAAGATACAGAGATGTCCAAAGAGATTGATTTTATTCTTGTGTTTGTTTGCTTGTTTTTCCTTAGTGGGGGGGGTGGGGGGAGTTGCTTTTTTTTTTTTTAATGTTTATTCATTTTTGTGAGACAGAGAGTGACAGAGCATGAGTGGGGGAGGGGCAGAGAGAGAGGGAGACACAGCCCAAAGTAGGCTTCAGGCTCAGAGTTATCAGCACAGAGCCCAATATGGGGCTTGAACCCACGAACTGCGAGATCATGACCTGAGCTGAAGTCTGGCACTTCACTGACTGAGCCCCCCAGGCACCCTGGAGTTGGTTTTGATACAAAAGAAAAATAACTTCTAAAACATCTTCTAAAAACACACTTAGAGTTTCACTTTCGTGAGAAAGTAAACAAACAGAAATCAAAGAAACAAATAAATAAAATACCTAGACACTACTAGTAGAATGCACTACACTTAAAACCTTGAACTTTCAAACTCAGGAATAATGCAATTAACCTGAGGATGGTGAGGGGAAAAAAGAGCTTAATCACCAATTATTTATTGAGTATCTATCATGTTCCAGGGATTATATATGCATTATGATAAATAACAGAGGAGAACAAGTCCTTCTGTTGGAGCTCTGGGCATTTACAAACCAGTTGAGGCATGAGGTATAGGTATATATCTATGAGGAGAAAGATCCGTGGAATAATTTACCTTGGTATGGTACTGTTTTCAGATCACTTTTTGTTATAAATGACAGAATACCAGCGCAAACTGACATAGGCACAAAAGGGAATTTTGAACCCTTGGACTTGGGCCAGCCAAATAGTCACCTGAAATTTACCTGTCTCATGGTTCTACTTCACTCTGTGTCTCTAGAATGGCTTCTAGAACCTTATCTTCTTTTAGCTTACTAACTGTAGCTGAAGGAATTTTTTTTTCAGTAATTCCAGAAAATTTGAGTTTTGGAGTTCTTGCTTGGATTATGTGCAATCCCTGAATCTATCTCTGTGGCCAGTAAGAAGAAATTCTCTGATTGACAAGGCCAAGGTTTTTTGTCTAGCTGAGTATTGGAGTAGGTTAGCATCATTCATGCATTAATATTGGGAATTAAAATGAAAATCAGATGCTCTGACTAGTTGAGGGAGAAATGGATGCTGCATGGGCAGAACAACATAATCTTCCCATATGACTGCAGAACCATGGTGTATGTGGCCCGATTCGGTGACCTTCAGGCTTGTCACACTAATAGCCTCAAAGGCAAGCCCACTTTGTGGATGACATAGAGGCTTTCTTTGGGATGAGTCTGGGGTGCAGCTTACTTATCCCAGAGCTAGTTGACTGACTCCCAGCCAACAACGTTAACTTTTTAATTTAAACTGGGTCTCGGTCAGCTTCCAACTTCAAGTCAAGGTGTTGATTTTTATCCATTATAAAAACACTTAAATCTCTGGTCACTATAGTAGCAACAGTAGGGCTTATAATTTTGGTTCTGCAGACCTAGCTGCCTTAACTGATTGCCTCATTTTTGGAGCCCCTACCATGGTCTGAACTCCGTTTTTCTTTCCTGTCTCCCACTCAACAGAGTTCTAAAACAAAATTCAAGTTGACAATGTCCAATGATAAGATCTACCGTTGATGCCTGTAGAATGAAAACATCCTCATGAGCTTTGGAAGAGACTTCTATTTTTGCATATTTCTTCAACTGCCTTTATTACATGGATCCATTGTCATTTTTTTTTTAATTTTGGTAAAAAAAACATAACATAATATTTACCATCTTAACCATTTTAAATCCACAGTACAGTTGTGTAACAGCTTTCTATAACTTTTTTATCTTGCAAAACTGAAACTCTATACCCACTGAACAAAAACTGTGTTTTTCCCTTTTACCCTACCCCCTAGCTTCTGGCAACCACCATTCTACTCTCTGATGTCTCTTAAAAGGGCTCTAATCTCTATTCATATGATAAATAATTGAGGTACCAGGAACACTTAAAACCTAAGGGACCTGGGAGCTATTCTCATGCATCAAATATCTGCCATGCATATATTCTGAATAGACTGCTTCAAATCTGACTTGGAAGCAAGTAGGATATGAATGATTAAAAATATTACATTACGGATGATTCCAGGGTCTGGCATAAGGGTCAGATATTGGAAGTACCAGAGGGAAGAAGTTAGACCCACTTAAGAAGGCACTTTGTAACAGAGCTGTCTTACCATGTGATATGATTCCTCTGGGAGAATGGAGTTTCACAACATTACAGATATTCAAATATAAGCTCCTAATAAAACAGAAGAATTCGATAGAAGGTCATCCAGGCATCATGCAAAGATTAACTTAAATGTTCCCTTTATTCTCTCCTAGCAGTAAAATTTCTCTATGGCTTTGGAAAAGATAAAGACTATGGTTTATTAGTTACTTGGCATGACATAAATACAAAATTCAGTGTTTTATAGGAGATCCAGAAAGTTGAAAATTCAAATTATCTTACCTTGTGAACATACTCAACCACAGTATACTTTATCAAAATTTAAAGTACATACGGGAGGTAAAGGGATTTCTTCCATTCTTGGCTATAATGGAGTATTAAAACACACACACACACACGCACGCACACACACAGAAAACATGAATAGACACTTCTCTAAAGAAGACATCCAGATGGCCAACAGGCACATGAAAATATGCTCAACGTCGCTCCTCATCAGGGAAATACAAATCAAAACCACACTGAGATACCACCTCACACCAGAGTGGCTAAAATGAACAAATCAGGAGACTATAGATGCTGGTGAGGATGTGGAGAAATGGGAACCCTCTTGCACTGTTGGTGGGAGTGCAAACTGCTGCAGCCGCTCTGGAGGTTCCTCAAAAAATTAAAAATATATCTACCCTATGGCCCAGCAATAGCACTGCTAGGAATTTACCCAAGGGATACAGGAGTGCTGATGCATAGGGGTACTTGTACCCCAATGTTTATAGCAGCACTTTCAACAACAGCCAAATTATAGGAAAGAGCCTAAATGTCCATCAACTGATGAATGGATACAGATTGTGGTTTATATACACAATGAAATACCACGTGGCCATGAGAAAGAATGAAATCTGGCCTTTTGTAGCAACGTGGATGCAACTGGAGAGTGTGATGCTAAGTGAAATAAGCCATACAGAGAAAGACAGATACCATATGTTTTCACTCTTATGTGGATCCTGAGAAAC
This sequence comes from Panthera uncia, assembly GCF_023721935.1. Taxonomy (NCBI): domain Eukaryota; kingdom Metazoa; phylum Chordata; class Mammalia; order Carnivora; family Felidae; genus Panthera; species Panthera uncia. The sequence continues at coordinate 62,429,228 of NC_064818.1, read as the reverse complement.
TTAACAGAAGACCATGGGGGAGGGGAAGAAAAAAAAAGAGGTTAGAGAGGGAGGGAGCCAAAGCATAAGAGACTCTTAAAACCTGAGAACAAACTGAGGGTTGATGGGGGGGTGGAAGGGAGGGGAGGGTGGGTGATGGGTACTGAGGAGGGCACCTGTTGGGATGAGCACTGGGTGTTGTATGGAGACCAATTTGACAATAAATTTCATATTAAAAAAAACACAGAGCACCATAAACAACTATAAAACTGGGCAAAATATATTAACTGACTGCATTCATACATTGGACACTAGGAAATGCTGGAATATAATGCCTGAGAGAAGGGAAATAAATGAATTGAGTACTACAATTTACCTAGATAAATGTCTAGGGACAGTTCTTGAACCATGGTGCAGGGAAGGGCAGATAAACAGGGCCTGAGGAACTTGCTGACTGAAAGACAGAGAGGTCAATATCGAAGGAGGCTGAGGCCTCTGGAAATGTGAGTAGAACTCTGAAAAGATAGAGTAATGTGAAAAAAAGAATTCTAGAAATCTACATAAGTGTTCTCTTGAGTAATTGCTAAGTAACAAGCTACCCTTCTATAGGGTGGAAAAAACCAGATGAACAAATAAAGATCACAGAGCAGTAAGGTGATCACAGGGCAAATCTCACAGAGGGTAAAGAGATATCCAGGCTTCAAACAGCCAGAATGGAAAGTCCTTTGTGAAGTCCCAGAGCAGTGAATTAATTCCCAAAATTTCGTGTTGTAGGAGTAAGGCTGAACTATCCTGGAATGAGAACTACTCTAGCTCTAGACCCACCAAAAAAAAAAAAAAAAAAAAAACTTAAATCACACCATGAATAAATCATATGCATCAACAAGTAATCTAACTGCCTGACAGAACAAAGCCCAGTGTTCTTTAATTCTTGACACTCAACATTGAGCTAGTACCAAATACGTCAAAAAGCAGGTAAAGGCATTCCGCAACCAAGGAAAAAGATCTGTCATTAAAAACAGACTCATCAAAGAAGAACTAAATAAATGGAGGGATAGTCCATGTTCAATATTATTAATATATCTGTTATTACCAACTTGATCTATAGATTCAAAGCAATCACAATAAAAATGTCAACAAGTTCTTTTATGAATATTGACAAAGTTATTCTAAAGTTTATATGGAAAGGCAAAAGATCCAGAATGGCCAACCCAATATTGATGGATAAAACAAAGTAGGAAGTCCTGGCTTCAAGACTTACTATAAAGCTACAGTAATCAAGACATTGTGATATTGGTACAGAAATAGGCAAATAGATCAGTAGAATAGAATAGAAAACTACCAGAGTCATAAATATAGCCATAACATAAACTCATCTTTGACAAAGGAGCAAGGACAAGAAAATAAGAAAATGGAGTAAGGATAACCTTTTAAAAAAACATGGTACTAAAACAACTGGATCCATATGCAAAAACATGATTCTAGACACAGACCATATACCCTCCACAAAAATTAATTCACAATGGACATAGGCCTAAATGCAAACACAAAACTATAAACTCCTAGAAGATAACTTAAAAGAAAACCTAGTTGGGTACAGCAATGAATTTTTAGATACAATACCAAAGACATGATCCATTAAAAAAGTGATAAGCTGCACCACATTAATATTAAAAACTTGTGCTCTGGGAAAGACAATATCAAAAGAATGAAAACACAAGCCACAGAATAGGAGAAAATATTTGCAAAAGACACATCTGATAAAGGACTCTTATCCGAAAATACACAAAAGAGTGCTTAAAACTCAAGTATAAGAAAGCAAACAACCCAATTAAAAAATGGGCCAGAGACCTCAACAGACACTTCACCAAAGAAGATACACAGATGACAAATGAGTTAATAAAAAGATGTTACACATCAGGGGCGCCTGGGTGGCTAAGTTGGTTGAGTGCCCGACTTCGACTCAGGTCATGATCTCGTGGTTCATAAGTTCAAGCCCCATGTTGGGCTCTGTTTTGACAGCTCAGAGACTGGAGCCTGCTTTGGATTCTGTGTCTCCCTCGCTTGTCTGCTCCTCCCCTGCTCACACTCTGTCTCTCTCTCAAAAATAAAGATTAAAAAAAATTTTTAAATAGATGTTCCACATCATATGTCAACAGGAAAATGCAAATAAAAACAAGATTTCACTACACATTCATTAGAATGGCCAAAATATTGAACGCTATCAACAGCAAATGCTGGAGAAATGTGGAGCAACAGGAACTTGCATTCATTGCTGATGGGGATGCAAAATGGTGCAGCCACTTTGGAAGATAATTTGGCAGTTTCTGACAAAACTGAACATACTCTTACCATGTGATTCGGCAATCACAGTCCTTGGTATTTATCTAAAGGAGTTAAAAACCTATGTCTGCACAAAAAAACGCGCAAGATGTTCATACCAGCATTTTGCATCTTTGTCAAAATCAGCAAGCACCCACGATGCCCTTCAATAGTTGAATGGATAAATCAACTATGGTACATCCAGTCAATGAAATATTACTCAGTGATAAAAATAAATGAACTGTCAAAACCATGAAAAGACATGAAGGAATCTTAAAGGTATATTATTAAGTGAAAGAAGCCAATCTGAAAAGGCTACACCCTATGTGATTGTAACTATATGACATTCTGGAAAATGAGAAACTATGGAGACCATAAAAAGATCAGTAGTTGCAAAAGGCTCGGGGTAAGGAAGATTAATAAATTGAGCAAGAGGATTTTTACGGTAATTAAAACATTCTGTATGGTTCTATAATGATAGATACATGCCAGCCATTAAATCCACAGATGTACAATACCAAGAGTGAACTGTAATATGAACTATGGACTTTAGGTGATAATGATGTGTCAATATAGGTTCACCAATCGTAACAAATGTACCACTCTGGAGCAGAATGTTAATGGTGAGGGAGGCCACGCATGTGTAGTGGCAAAAGGTATGTGGAAAATCTCTGTGACTTCTTCTTAGTTGTGCTGTGAACCTAAAGCTGCTATAAAAACTGAACTCTGAATTTTTAAAAATCCAGAAATGACAGAGATAACAGAAGTAACTCAGTAGGATGTCAAAGTAGCTTTTATGGATATGTAAACATTTTTAAAGATTAGCATGAGGAAAAAAAATGATATATAAAAGGACCAGTGGCATATCTAGAAATAAAAAATAATATATCTGAACTGAAAAGTTCACAGCATGGAATTAATACAAGATGGGAGATTGCAAAAGAAAATATGATCTAACTTCAACAAGGAACTCTAGCATTTATCCAAACTGAAACACAGATACAAAAAGAAACACTGCATGAAGAAGAACATTGCCTCAGTGACCTTTGGAACAATACCAATTGGTATAACATGCATATAATTTGAGTCTCCGAAAATAGGAAGAGGGGCAGAAGAGCAGTGAAAAAATAATGACCATTTTTTTCCATATTTGATGCAAACTATAAACACACAGGTTATAGAAAAACATACCAAGGGACATCATTATGAAATGGAGAAAAAATAGTGATGAAACAAAAATAACATAAAGGTGCCAGGCTGTTAAGAGACATTTGAAATTCTGAGGAACAAAGGTCAGAATTACCATGGAGAAAAGGATAGAGCAAGTTCAGAACAAGGGTAAGAATCACTGAAGGTGTCGTATAGAATATGCACGGCAGTTGGGGCGCCTGGGTGGCTCAGTCGGTTAGGCATCCGACTTCGGCTCAGGTCATGATCTCGCGGTCCGTGAGTTCGAGCCCCACGTCGGGCTCTGTGCTGACAGCTCAGAGCCTGGAGCCTGTTTCAGATTCTGTGTCTCCCTCTTTCTGACCCTCCCCTGTTCATGTTCTCTGTCTCAAAAATAAATAAATGTTAAAAAAAAAAAGTTTAAAAGAATATGCACGTCAGCAGAGAGTGGAGCAAATCTGGCGAGTGTCTGTGGGGAAAATCTGATAACCTACAATTGTATCTCCAGCCAAGAAAAAAAAATCTCCAAAAATTAAGGTGAAATGAGTAATTTTCTGACCACAAATGCTGAAAGAATTTCAAGGCAGCAGATTCATACTATGGAGGATACTTTTAAAGTTCTTCAGGTGGAAGGAAGTCACATGCGAGGGACACCTGGGTTTATTTAAGTAAATGAAGATCACCACCAATGGGAAATACAAAAATCATTTTACCTCATTTTTTTCAGTCTTTCAAAGGAAATTGACCATTTCAAATAACAACAACAATGCATCGTGGGGTTTATAATATATGTAGAAAAATGTCTGACAAGAATATCACAAAGAACAAGAGGAGGAAAATTAAAGAATATTCCTGTAAGGCTTATACATTTTTACATTTTGGATACATATTGCAAACTGTGAGGCACTGACTAAACTAACAGAGGAAGTTGAATGGAATAGAATAAATCAATCCAATAAAAGGCGAGGGAAAAGAGAAAAAGAACAGACACTGCCACGATAAATAAGAAACAAGATTATAGATTGGATCCTATTCGTATTTGAAAATCGTGATTTGAATGATATAGACAACTCCGTTTGAAAGGCAGAAGTTTTTCTGACTGGACAAAAGGGAGTTCCAACTGTAAACTATCTACAATAAAACCATTTAAAATATAAATCCACAGAGAGGTGCTGCTAAGGAGATAAAGTTGGTGGTATTGATATTTTTTATCTCGATTGTGGTGTTAGTTTCACAAATATATACCTTGGACTCCTGATTATACACGTAAATGGGTACATTTTATTGCATATAATTTCTGTTACAGTATACATATTATAATGCAGATGATACAAGATTTCATTAAATTTTAAATCAGTAAAGTTGTTTTTTTACAAATCAAAACAGAATCCAGTTTAAAAAATAGTTAAGGTCAGAGATGTTCTCCTTTCATGTAACTAAAGGCCATCCAAGTCTTTGTAGTAAAGTTCAACATATGGCCTAGTAGTCTCTAGGACTTTCAGGAATATTCCTCTTTTCCTCTCTAACCCTAGAGCAAGAGCACTGACTTTTCCCAGAGTTAAAGCTGAGTTTGAGCCACCTACGTTCCACCTGTGCTCTGTGTGTAGCATAAAGCTCCCATTTTTGCAGGGTTTCTTATGATATGAGCTAAAAGGACACCATCAAGCTACTTTCCTGCAAAGCACGCTGGTCTTGCTCCAAACTCAGTAAGCACAATTGGCAAGGTGATATGGAAATGCATTTTGTGGGTGGGGGAAACTAAGACACAAGTTAGGGTTTATTACATAACTCTGATTTTTAGCGTTACATTATACAGTCACCCTCTGCTCCGCCCTTCCTCCCTCCGTGCTCCAAGCACTAACAAACCCTCTCCTTGGCGACAGCTGTGCACACACACACTTCCAATGGTAAAGTCTAAAGAAGGGAATGACTGACTCCTGAACCTAACGGGTTTCAGGAATGGAGCCCAGATCTCTGAGCAGATCCCCTCAGCTCTCATAGGTACCTAACTCTGGTTTATCAAGAGGCGGCTCCAGCAAATGAGTTTCAGCATGTTCCCGGTGATTTATGAGCTTACAAACTAGGTCATGAGTAGGAAATAAATGCCATTTATCAGCTTTCTGGAGTCAATGGCAAGCCATTGAAGTAAGAGCTGGCTCCTAAGCCGGATAAAGAAATAGCTCCCACCTACCCAGGTGGGGCAGGGAACACAGCTCACCTACAGCCAGAAAGCAGAGGTATCATCACACTTCTTACCAAATACTTCTTTCGCCAAGAGATTTTTCAGTTCCAGTTGGGAATTAAAAAACAAAAAACAAAAAACAAAAAACAAAAAAAAACACAAAAAAAGGACATGTCAAAATTAATGTTGAGAATTGGTGTTATGAATAAAAAATTGTGCCAAATTAGCACTTCAAATTTAATTTTAAATGCAGCATGCTGCCAAGCAACTTGGAACATTTGCAGGTTGTTGGGAAATTGTTACGAATGGCAAATAGCTTCCTCCACCGCCTTCTCCTCCCCCAGTCCCCCAGAGCATCTCCCTTGGGAGAGACAGGGATATGGGATCTGTGTGGGTGTTGGAGGGGGTGGGGCAGATGCTAGGCATCAAAGGGGCCTGGGGTGACTGTGGAAAATTGTTAGATTGTTTCTATTTGCATTTCACACGAAGGATTTTCAGCTCCCAGATTTGAAACAATAGGAACTTCTTAAATTCAGATCCCTACACCTGAATTCACATTCCTTCAGACAGAAATGGTTAAAAAAAAAAAAATCAGCCTTTTTTCATTACTTGCTCTATCCAAAAACCTGTAAGAAAAACTGCACATTGTTTCTCCAAGGTAAAAGATTTTTTTTTTAGCTTGCTAAACTTTTTTTTAATCAAAAACCAAGTTAACTTACAGTAGACTTACTGTAAGTTAGAAAAAGTAAGAACATATTTTTCTTATTTATTTTTATTTATTTTTTTAATTTTTTTTTACATTTATTTATTTTTGAGAGACAGAGACAAGGCACAAGTGGGGGAGGGGCAGAGAGAGGAGACACAGAATCCGAAGCAGGCTCGAGGCTCTGAGCTGTCAGCACAGAGCCTGACATGGGGCTCGAACCCACAAACCATGAGATCATGAGCTGAGCTGAAGTAGGACGCTCAACCGACTGAGCCACACAGGCGCCCCAAGATTTTATTTTTAAATAATCTCTACACCCAACATGGGGCTTGAACTCACAACCCTGAGATCGAGCGTCGCATGCTGCCCTGACTGAGCCAGTTAGGCACCCCTATTTTTAACCACCCCCTTCCTTCTTCATACATTTTTGGTTTATTATGCATTACTATGTGTTACACATTTTATGTTCATACAAGTGTACATTTTGAAAGAGTCTGAGAGGACATCTGGTTTACCTTCCTTTTTGCAAGGGAAGCTGAGCTGCAGAGAGAGAGAGAGAAGTCACTTCCCAAAGCTCGCAGAAAGCCTCTCAGGAATTCTAGTCTTTGTAGCTTTCACCGTCCAGCCAGGATGATTTGCATGACAGGCCTCTTCTATATGCAAGAAAAGACTGCTTGCTTTGCTCCCTCTAGAAAGAATATCTTAAATGTTTGGTGACTACATTATTTTGCACGCTTGCCTCAAAGTTACTCTTGAAATTTTAATGTATTCTCTTGTCAATCAACCAAATGTCCAGACTCCTGTTTTGCTGTATGTCCTGGAGTCTAATGGCCTGAGCACTCCCAGTATGAATTTTGTCCTCTCTTAATGGGCCACAGTGGAGCGAGAATTGAATACTGGCAGAGTAGTGCACACAGTAGAATATGAAAAGGGAAGGAACTGTTCACAGGCTGGGAGATAATCCAAATATCAGACTCTTGTGGGGGTGGAAGAACCAACAAGCACAATATTCAGAGGAAGCTTAGCCACTGGTCATACTCCAGGAGCCAAGTGAACCACATTTTTATTCATTTATTCATACAAAAAAAAATATCACTGAGCACCTCTTATTTGAATGCAATCTATTAGATATTCTGGAGAATGCAGAAATACATAGCTCATATATTTTATCCTCAGAATTGAATTAGAAAGCCACACCTGAATTCTAGAAGGCACACTGTCCAAAAAAAAAAAAAAAAAAAAAGTTAATGCTAGCGACCAAAGGAGAGGCACAGACAAAACATGTTGTATAATTCCCACATAGTGAGAGAGCTCATTCAGGCTTTGGCCATTACAAATTGCCACACTAATTACCATTTCTTGTTTACTTATTATGCGTCAAGCACTGTGCTAAACGTATTTACATATATTAGCTTATGTAGATTCTTACAACGGACTATATATGTCCCCTGTTAGAGATGAAGGTACTAAACTGGTTAGTTTTAAGTAACTAGCCCCACCTTACGGCAGTTATGAAGTGTCAGTGCCGAAAGTCAGCCTCAGGGAATTTAATTAATAGCCAAACTCTGAGCAAGGAAGCCTGCACGGAAGGCATGAAGTGAACCAGAGGCTGTTTGTGATTTGAGTAGATGGGGATGGAAGAGAAGGGTCCATCACTGGAGGGAAGAAGGGCCAGAGAACTCAATGATTTAGGGAACCTGTAGTTTATGCCAAAGTCACATCTATTGGGATCATATCATGGATAGGCTGGTTGTGTACTCGAGCACTGTCCCACAGGGCAGTGGTTTGGAATAATTTGGACCGGAAACACAGAATTTGATTACATCCCATATCAAGACAGATGGCCTATGGAGTCACTCCTGCATTGCTACCTCCACTAGAACAAAAGAAAAGCCTGTTTGAATCATCCTGTTCTTTGTCTTTTACTTCATCATTTTCTCTTCCCTGGGCTGTAGGTAATATCACTGGTCAGACTCTCTCCACGTCAGCAAAATCAGCCTGGAGAGAGACAAAAAAAAAAAAAAAAAGACAAAAAAAAATTAGATCTTGCCTTCAGTAAAGATGCTCTTTGCCTGAAAAACAACACAAAACGAATCAGCTTTGCAGTTTTTTTAAAGCAATTCTTGTAGTGTTCAATAGACGACAGAGATGAAATGAATTATACCACTGAAACTAGAGATCATGTCATCTCATGATTGGATCATGTTTTATTCTTTTTCTGTGTGGTTTTAGATATATTTTCTTACTGTGATCCAGTAATTCGTCTCCACAGTTGAGGAATCTGGGCCAAGAAAGTCAAAAATTTTGCCAGGATAATGCTGATGTGAGTGACAGAGCTAAGCAGGACCCCGGGTCTAGATTCTGCAGGATCTAACTAGATGGTATATGCCCTTACTCTCAACTTTCTTCCACTTACATTATTGGCTGTCTCTTATTTTAAGGGAAAAATAAATTTTCTTCAAAATGACTACTTTCATTCCTTACAATCAAAATATATATTTGTTAAGCATTTCTTTCTTCTTGCATTAGGGGTTTCTTGAGCATTGGGGTCATGTCTTAACCATCTTCATATTTTTCACAGCCCCTAGCATATACCAGGGTCCTACACAAGGATGCCCTGCTTAAGTGTAACAAAATGTATATGTGTCCCCGAAGTGGAGAGGCAGCATGATGTAGTTAATCACATCAGGGTTAAAAGGTAAACAGACCTGGCTCTGTTTTTTGCTGTTTGTAGAGTTTTGAGCAAGTTACTTCACCTTTCTGATTTTTTTAATTTTTTTTTTTCCTTTGTAACATGGAGATACTAAGAGAACTTAATCTTACAAGATTCTCCGAGAACTGAAGGAGATTAATACATGTGAAATGCTTAGCACCGTTTGTGGTATTAGTAGGTTTCTGGTTCATCGTAGCTGTGAATATCTAACTACTCATGTTTGAGAAGGCAGGAGTGAAAAAGACTTGCAGTGCCATCGTTGGTTATTAACAAGTTTGAATATGTAATGCTCCCATTGAATCACACACCTACTCCTCTTGAAAACAGCCATTTGAACTGAGCAAAACAACCAAAAGGTTAGGGTTAATTTATACAGAAGTGTACTGTGTTCATTGAAAACACAGCCTTGAGTCTTCTGTAGTGTGTGAGATAATTTAATAATTGATTCTCCTGTTATTAATTCAGGAGAGATGGTTCTTGTAACTTTTGTCCTTTTCACCAGGGTAGTGCAGCTTCAAGGGGATGATGGTAGGCTGCAATAAGCCTGAATTGATGACACCTAATGACTTCTCTCCTTGTGGCTCCAGGTATCGGTTTTGTGTTCAGATCAGTGAGTAGAAAGCTTCACGTCTCTTCAGAATGACATATACATTGCCAGTAATTACTTTCCTAAAATGGAAAAGGAATTAAAATAAAAGGCTGAATGCAGAAGGGGGTGGCAGGTTTTTGGAAAAGTGTATCGGCAATTTGAAGCATGAATAATTAATTTTGTCTTGAGATTAAGTTCAGTCTGTGTTTATGATCTGTTGGAAAAAAAGAAAAAAAAAACCTAATGGGTTCTAAATAAATTCAGTATCAATTTAAACTATTAGAGGAAGTTAAATCAAAATAATTAGGATATTAAAATACTTTGTGCATTTCCAATCACTGCCTTATTGAGGCTCTGGATCTTTTCCAAGGAACAATAATAGCCTGAATATATTAGGATGTTTGCTTCTCTTAGAATGTTACTGTTTGCTCATGTAAAGATGATTGAGAACTTGCAGGAGACAGAAAGCCAGATTGATGTGTTGACATATTCAAGGGAGAAGGTGCTATATAAATGATAAATTATTTTGTACATATGGATTAAAGACAGCATTGTGACAATTTATTGTTAAAATAGTTGAACTTGATTATTCCTTATTTACAGTAATTGCTTAATTTCACACTATGGGGGGGAGCATTATTTTTGTGGCATTTTCAATTACCATAGAATGGGTTGGTAAAATCAGAGTAATACTCAGGTGAATTCCAGTAGAACCCAGAGCTTCTTTGCTTATTTGCTTAAGGCTATCAATTCTCATTGTCATATAAGTGGAAATAAAGGGATTCTTCCTCTATGTTACTTATTAGGATTTTCCTTCCTTTTATGCCTTCTTGGAGCATAGCAAGCTTGGAAATTAGAACAAATATAAAAAAAATTGAGATATATAGTTTTTCCCCTTTCTGAACGAAAAGCTCATTTATCTGTAAATAATTTGGGTGAATTTATTTAGTGATTGTCATGGTGAAATGCCCATCAGCATTCCAGAGCTCTTGGACTGTCTGGATATAATTATTCCGAGGCTTTCAGGAATTGGTCTCTAAGTGATTTCCGTGCAATATTTCAATGTTTTGTTTGTTTGTTTCTTTTCTCCTAAATATGATTATCCAGCTCATCTACATTTAATATTATCTTTGGAAAAATATTACTAATTAATCTGTATCATAAATATGATTTGATAACTGAATATCAGAGCTGCCATACAATTACTGTGGCAATATAGCTTGCTTTCTTATTTTTCCAGCGAGAGAAGAAAAGAAAACAGAATTTCAGGGCATCTTGAGTAATTTATTCTGAAACTAAAGCATTGCATTGAGTACTTTGCTTCTTGGAGAATCAGAAAATTTAGTCAGGATTTGTAAAAATATGGATCCTCTGTCCCCAGCAGACATCGTAAAGTATAATTTTTAGTAATCTTACAAATGATCTGGCAGAACAATAAACATTTGAGCTCCAAGGAGCTCAATAAAACTATAAACAAAAATTAAAAGGAACTAAAAATTATTCTTAGTAAAATTATGAAAATATTTGTTGTGTGTCCTAATGCGAATGAATAATGGATACCTAATTCACTATTTATATGTATAGTGAGTTTTCCCTGGTTTGAAATACGCTTCTCAGTTTGTAATGTTAATGGAAATGCATTCTTTCTTTGCCTCATTAGAAAGGGGTTGTTATGCTTCCAAAACAGAAGTTTTATATTTTCTAAAATAAGGCTGAGCATCAGCAGTTGGAAAATTATATCTTTAAAGGCTTTTGTCTCACCTCAGAGGATTCAATTGGAAGAGGCTCTACTATGGATGGGGGCAAGATTTTTTCCTGAGTTAATTTTCCTAATATTTCTAATAGAGAAGCCATGTCCGCATTTGTCCTAGGACAATGGTGACTCATTTCTGTCACTCGCTTCCTTAAGAGTCTGTACTTTCATTCCTCCTATATACAGTAAAGCTAAAATCATCCTTTTTCAGTCTTCCTCAGGAGGTAGATAAATATTGTGTGAGAGAAACTGGAAAGATTGACAAGAGGAAGGTAGGTTAGTATGGTGGAAAAGCATTGGGTTTGGAGCCTGGTAGTCCTGTGCTTTCTTGCTGACACCATCACTGACCTTGGGCGAGTGGCTGTATTTTACTGAGCCTCCATTCCCTCATTTGTAAAATAAGTAAACTAATAACACCTACCTCGCAAGTTTCTCATAAGCAACAGAAGTGATTTATGTAAAGCATCTATTACAGTGCCTGGTAAATAATGTGTATTCAATAAACATGGACAAGTAATAGGACAGGCAGTCAAGGTCATAGCTATTTCAATTGTAATATTTACACATCCAGCTCTTGTCATTTTGCTAGGGGTGACCATAAGTCCCTTATTCACAAATTATTATTTTTTAAGTTTTGGAGTGTTTTAAATCCAGTGCCTACACATTCCAGCTAGATAACTTGAGCATGTCTCAGATCAGGTGTGATTTGAGGAGTGGCAGGTGGTATTCAGGATCCTGGTCAGGGAGGCAGCACACAGCTGTGGAGCCCAGAACACTGGAGAACACCTGTGGTGTCTACACAGGGCAGGACTGTTTGCTTCCAGCTGGTTATTTTCATTGGGTAAATAAAGGTTTCTTGTTAACCAAGCCTTCCATGATTTCCCAAGAAAACCCAGGAAACTGGAGTTAATGTAAAATATCCTCCTTCACATGTCGGAAGCACACTAAAACATATTGTGTATAATAACAGTGCTAGGCTGAACCCAGCATGATTGCAGGACAGATCCAGCCTGTGGTTGCCAGTTTGAAATCTCCCATCTATATGATAGACAGCAATGCGGTTACTATATTTACACAGAATGCACCATATACTTGGTGGGCATACTTTCAGGTACTTTACATATATTAATAAGTTTAAGGCTTCCAATGATCCTTTAAGATTGGTATTAATAATCAGTTTTATTGTTACCAAGTTCATTTCACAGATGAGGAAACCAAGGAAGGGAGAAGTTAGGTAACTCACACAGATTTAGCAACAGAACTAAGATTTGGAGGTAGGTATTCTCATGGCAAAGTTTTTGCGTTTGACCTGGGGTTTGCCGAATGAATTAAGAAATTCTTAATTATAGAAACCATTGTAGGGCAGGGGTGGGGGCGCCCAGGTGGCTCATTCGGTTAAGTGTCTGACTCTTGGTTTTGGCTCAGGGCATGATCTCACGGTTCCTGAGTTCGAGCCCCACATTGGGCTCTGTGTAGACAGCACTGAGCCAGCTTGGGATTCTCTGTCTCCTCTCTCTCTACCCCTCCCCCATGCTCTCTCTCTCTCTTTCTCAAAATAAATACATAAACATTTAAAAAAGGGGGAAAAAAAGTTGTAATGGAGTCTTGAAGGACGGAATTCTATAGGACTCCAATTTTATTTTAGGCATACATCATTCACTAACATTTACTGAATATGTTCAAAATGCAGATCCCTAAATAAGAAGCAGTGACAAGAATAAAGATATATAAGTCATGGATTGCTGTCTGCAAGGTTCTTTTAGTTAGTAACAGGAAGTGTGTGACTAACAAAGCATCATAATACAGAGATGAGTTCCATAGGATGTTTCTAAGGGTTTTTGGTATTAGAATGGAAGCTTTGACTAGCAGTTAATGGGTAACTTGAGAAATATGGTGACATTTTAACCTACACATCCCCCAAATAGGTTACATTTCAGTAGGCACATATGAAAGTACTAGGTGTCTGTGTAAGCAGAGATTTTGTGGCAGAAGAGACTACATTGTAGAAAATACCAGGACTAGCCCAGTTATTCCAGGTATTCTAGAATTAGGAGGATTCACAGAGGAATAGAAGAAGGTGGAGAGACATCTGAGGGCTAAATAGGGATGCTAATGTGTTCTGTTTTCCCCGTTGTAATTCTAAGTCCATTCCCTAATCATCACATGAGCGCGCGCGCACACACACACACAAACACACACACAATTTCACAAAAAACAATAACAACACCAAACTAACATGAAGTTTCCAGAGGGGCCAAAATATTTCAAACAAGTGAGCAAGGTCAGTTTTTGAAATGATTTGCTATTAGTGCCCCACGATAGAATTGTGAACAATCAAAGAGCCATAAAGAATCTCCTTTCCTTGCTTCGTTTATAAAATAAAAACCATAGGAGATAGAGATATTTCAGAATGAGACCACAGAAAGGAAGATATATTTTAGCAAAAGGGAAGGAGATTATGAATGGCCATGAATGTGAGCTGAGAATTACTGGCCCACTACCTAGACTGAATTATAATTCTCAGTCCTCTGCCGGGGGAACACACACTTGCTGTAATCTATTGCCAAGCACAATACGGTTAGGCGGTCATAGTGATTCCATAACTTCTTGTAAGTAAGTGTTAGCTCCCAGAACGAAGTGTTCATGTGTAATGAATACCATTATATAAATAAAAGTGGTTCTATTCCCTTTTCTTTTATTAAAAAAACTTTGGGGTGCCTGTGTGGCTCAGTCGGCTGAGTATCCGACTTTGGCTCAGGTCATGATCTCATGGTTTGTGAGTTCGAGCCCCACATCAGGCTCTGTGCTGACAGCTCGGAGCCTGGCGCCTGCTTTGGATTCTGTGTCTCCCTCTCTCTCTCTCTCTCTCTGCCCCTCCCCCACTCATGCTCTGTCTCTCTCAAAAATAAACATTAAGGAAAATTTTTAAAAACACTTCATTATTTTAAAAATACAAATGCCGGGGCGCCTGGGTGGCTCAGTCGGTTAAGCGTCCAACTTCAGCTCAGGTCACGATCTTGCGGTCCGCGGGTTCGAGCCCCACATCAGGCTCTGGGCTGATGGCTCAGAGCCTGGAGCTTGCTTCCGATTCTGTGTCTCCCTCTCTCTCTGCCCCTCCCCCGTTCATGCTGTGTCTCTCTCTGTCTCAAAAATAAATAAACGTTAAAAAAAAATTTTTAAAATACAAATGCCATTATAAATCTAACTGATTTGAAACTATCTTCCAATACACACTGCTTAACAGAAATAAACCAAGACTGCAAGGCAAAAGTTCTCCTTATTTTTGTCTCTTCGATCTCCTTGTTAAATCATACCTTCAAGTAAACGTGTTTTAGGTATATAAAATGTTCGCACTGTGAATGGCATAGAAAACTGCTCTGTGCATTTGGCTATGATAATAATATTACTTGTTATCATTTCTATCATCCTCAGCAGAAGATCTCCTCCCAGGCTGGATTGGAAAACCCATACCCTAAATTTATTTTGATCATTAACCTCGCCCGAGATGCTGCTGGATTCATGAGGTCTGACAAGGCAGAGTTTGAACAATATCCTGTGGAAGGCCATTGAGTTTCAGCACCAATCATTGTGAATCTATTTATTTGCTGCCAAAGCCTTTAATTTGCTGTGTTAAATCACAACTGTAAAAATTGTCAACTGAAAATTTCCCCATCAAATATGAAGCCTTAAAACACAAATTACCTTTTAAAGCATGCATTTCATATTCTTCCTTATTTCTTTGCATACTGTGTCATTTTCCTCAGGGGGTGGGAAAAGTGGTTCAAGAGGGACCTGTCTTTGAAGTTATTTTAATCTTTATTCTATCCAGTCCTTTCTGGACTCACTTAATCTGCTTGATTTTTAAGTTGTGCTTATATCCTCCAGATACCAATTCATGACATCCTTCCAAAGAATTGTTCATTAAAATCTAATTTTTACCTTCTAATTCTGGCTTTTTAGCTAATGAAATCTGCAGTAATTATAAATATCCATCTTGCAAAACCTCAGAATTATTGGCATTTATATATAAAGTCGAGCAATGAAGGAATGATATTAATACTGAAGTTAGCTCTTTCCTTTTCATTTCAATCAAGTGAAGTTAGTACATATATAGTTATGTATATTTAAATAAAAGAATCTCGTTTAGCTTCTTTCAATATTTTTACACTGTCATTAGAACTCTTTTGAATGGTACCCAAGGGAGACCACATCTAATTTAAACTTCATGGCAGAAAAGACATCGGGAAACTTCAGATCCATTATTTAGCTTGATGATCTAAAAAGATTGGGGAAAGGTTTCTGTGATATTAGGCTCTGATCTACCCAAGGTGCCCTGTAGTGATGGCCTTTCGTCATTTTTTAATGAATTATCAAATGAAATTTTATCAAAAAGACAAATCATTTATGAAAAGCTGAAACAATTCCCTAGCTCATAAGTTTAAGCTTTGCATAAGCAGAACAATAAGCTCTGAGTTCCCTCAGCACTAACAATGTAAGAGCAAGGGTGTGCATCCTGATGTGATGGGGGTAAATCCGCAGAGAGCACAGTGCAGGTCTGTACCCAGTCTGTACAACCCCAAGTAAAGTTCAGGTGATAGATGTGCAAGGTCCACAAAATATGACTTTCATTGAAGTCGACTGTCTGTTGGAGGGGGAAATGGACTTCTTATGGCTTAGTAAAGATAGGACAGACTTTGCCCAAGGATACAGGGTTAGAATTTGGCAGAACTGTGATTCAAATCCAGGGCTGTTGGATGCCAAATGTATATAATGTATCTGAGCTTCCATTTCATTATCTACAAAATGAGAATAATAAAGCCTACTTCAATAGGACTGATCCAGAGGTTAGATAAGACGTTATCCACCATTTATTGAATGCTTTCCATATGCCAGTTTACTGCTTTCATTTAATACCAAGTGTGCCCTGGGGACTAGAAGGGAAAATTAGCTACTGTTCCTCAGTGATTGAATAAAGTCCATTGCCCGCTAGAACAAAGCATGAAATGAAGCCCATTGTTCACAAGCAGATAGGCTTCAGTTTCTTTCCCTTAGGCTGGTGTTTCAGACTCATGCAAATATATGCTTCATATATCTTCCTTGGAGATAATTGAATGGGAAATACAAACTTCTGGGCCCCTGCTCTGAACTTCTGCTTTGAGAGGGCAATTGAACTGACATCAGCATCAACATCAAAGGATGCTTTTGATAAAGGTAATTTTTATTCTTCCAGCATAAAATGAGAGAAGACTTAACCAGATTAATGCACTTCCCCTTACTTCACACCGGACTTAATTTCAAATACCTTGGCTAAATCTGATAGTTTCCTTTCCTGTCCAATACTTCATGAGGGGTTATACTAGCTAACCTCTTTGAAGTTATACTAGCTAACCTCAGTCTTCGCAGATTGAGAAAATACTTCATGTTATTTTGCTTATTTATCCCTATTTTGGCTTTAAGAGAAAAAAAATAAATTACTTTCAGGGCTTTCTATACAATTTATCAGATTCACAGGAAGTCAACGTCTATTATTTTAGGACCACCAAATCATAAGATTTTTGAGTTTCAATGTTACTTATTCAACATTTCTTTATGGAATGTCCACAGCAAGCACTATATTCAGATAGATTGATGATAGATGATAGATAGATACATAGATAGATTCACTTGATATATATTTATTATTAATTACTATGCATTGAGAAATCTGAAGAGTAAACATAGTAAAGAAATAATTTGTTGTTTTTCTTGCCTTCTAAGCTCTTAGAGATGGTCCAATAAGACATGATTAACAGGTAAAACTAAGTTACCAAGGAATAAAACAAACTTATAGATGGAAACAGTGCAACGTATTATTAAAAACAAGAGTTGGGTCACCTGGGTGGCTCAGTCGGTTAAGCACCAACTTCAGCTCAGGTCATGATCTCACGGTTCATGAGTTTGAGCCCCACATCGGGCTCACAGCTGTCAGTGCAGAGCTCGCTGTAGATCCTCTATCTCCCTCTTTCTCTACCGCCCCCCAGCCACTCACACTGTCCCTCTCAAAAATAAATAAAACATTGAAAAAAAACCAAACAAGAGTTATCACTTAATAAATGATAGCTATGTGTCAGGCACTGTGCATTTATTATCACATATGAAAATCACATATGATCATTACCAAAATTCAACAAGGAAGATGCAGCTAGTTTCTTTCTAAAGGAAAGAAATAGAGATTATAAATGATCACATGGTTTTTAAGGCCACTTGCCAAGTTAGTGGTAGAGGTGGGACAGTGACCATCAAGAGCTCAAGGTCTACCCACTCTTCTAGAAAATCTCTTACACATAGAGAAAGTCAACCCAAAGCCAAGGGGAAATCAGTATGGATGGGATTAGCTGAAAAAAATGTCCATGGATGAGATGTGTATTTTCTCTATACATCAACATGTGTGCCTGTTCTGGGGTACAAGCTCCTATAATGCTATGTCCCTTTGAAAAGCAAGTTATTTAATAATTTGTTTATAATGATTTTGAAATGATGCATTTTTAATAAATATTAAGGTCCTTAGAGGTCTATGGATTAGGAATAATAATTTATTTACTGGATAAAGTAAGAATACATCTTCACTTGGGAGACATAAAGTTGAGAGGCCATTGAAATCATAAGGTTTAGCCCTTTGTTTTATAATAAAAGAACTGAAATTCAGCAGTGTTTTCAGCTCTGTGTACACATTTTAAGAAGAGAGTTGAAAAACTGGAATGCGTTTAAAAAAACCCAAACACATTCTGGAGAAACATGTTAGTGTTTTTATTTAGTGTATTCTGTGCCTTCACCCATTCCTTCCATACACATCTACTCTGTGACTATGCTTGCCTTGTGCCTGGAACAAAACAACTGGAGGCTGCAGTCTGCTCGGCAGTGAAAAAGCAGAGACCTGAGTCAAAAGACTCGGGTTGCAGTCAGAGCTCTGCAAATTAATAGCCCTGTGACTATGGACAGCCAGTTTAACTTCTTAAGTTAACCTTGTGGACTGACAATGGTTGACTTCCCCTAAAGCCATCTTCCTCCTTCTTTCCCTGATAACAGAGGACTGATTTGGCTTCTGTGTCAAACTGGGTAACGTGTTTGGTGGGAAGGGAAACTCCTTGTATGGCTCTAGAGGACGAATCATTTTTATGCCATTCATGATAATCCCACCATTTTCAGTCAGTCATTGTCAGGGAGGGCATGTGACTCACTGCTGCCCAACAAGAAATAGGGGCATGTTGGCTAAGTGAATTCTGGGAAATATTTTACATCCCATGAAAACAGAAAGCTTCAAGAAAAGAATCGCTTGATTCTTATGCTCTCTCTGCTAAAGGCTATAGGAAGTCATTATGTCACTCTGTCTGGTTGGTTTTCCTGTTCTTTCCATCCCTACCTGGCTCTCCAACTCCATGTGTGGTCATTGCCTCTACTATAGCGAACAATATTGCTGTAGCCATCCTGTGAACATGAACAGAGATATTGCTAACTAATATGGAAGCCTAGAAAGTCAAAAGCCCCAAACTATCTATCTTACCTTGCTTTATTATTCTTAATAGTTATCACTATATGCTCTAATTTGCATGTGTGTGCTTATGTGTGTTTGTGTGTGTGTGTTCATACAAATACATCTCTCATCTGCAAATCTTCTATCCATCCATCAATCAGTCATCTATCTACCTGCTTACCTGTCTATTATTTCCATTTGTCTCTTACTTCCAACCCAAATAGAGCTAGAATAAAAGTTTAAGAGGATAACAATTATGGTGTGTACTGCTGAATCCCCAGGGGGATAAATGAATGAATGACTCTTTGACAACATTGTTGAGATGCTATACCTGTCACTAGGTTTCTTAGAAACCCTTAGTATTTAAATGGCTTTTAACAGGGTGCCTGGGTGGCTCAGCCAGTTAAGCCTCTGACTCTTGATTTTGGCCCAGGTCATGGTCTCACTGTGGGTTTGAGCCCCATGTCAGGCTCTGTGTGACAGAGTGGAACCTGCTTGGGATTCTCTCTCCCTCTCTCTTTTTTTTTTTTTTTTTTTAATTTTTTTTTAACGTTTATTTATTTTTGAGACAGAGAGAGACAGAGCGTGAACAGGGGAGGGGCAGAGAGAGAGGGAGACACAGAATCTGAAACAGGCTCCAGGCTCTGAGCAGTCAGCACAGAGCCCGACGCGGGGCTCGAACTCACGGACCGTGAGATCATGACCTGAGCCGAAGTCAGACGCCCAACCGACCGAGCCACCCAGGCGCCCCTCTCCCTCTCTCTTTACCCCTCACCCGCTTGTGCTCTCTCTCTCAAAATAAATAAATAAACATTTAAAAACAAACAAACAAACAAATAAATAAATGGCTTTTACCCTGGTGGTCAGTTATTTACCAATGAATATAGTGTAATTTATATGCTATATAAACCAGAATATTCTAAAGCTATAATATGTTTTATCAAATGGTCTCTTGTCAATTTTTTTTAGAAAGCTTTAATAGTTTGTACGGTTGAATATCCTTCTATACTTTTATTCTATTTTTATTCTCTTTGTATAAATTATCTGCTTATTCCCTTTGAGTAAGTCAAAAAATTTTTTAAAAGAGAACATATTGAAGAATAATGTCAAAAAATAATTGTTTTCATTTGCTATTTTTTTTTTTTCTATAAATTGAGGTAAGCCCAGGGAGAAAGGAAAAATCAACTAATAAGAATCCCTATGTTAGGGTGTGTGAAGAACACACAAACATAATGCAATCCAACATTGTTTTTGTCCTCAAGTTGCATGTCCTGAAAACCATACTGAATGCATGTACAACATCAAAAACAACAGGGCAATAAATATACAATGTGTTCTCAAATATGTGAAAGATATTTAAGGATTGTAAATGTACTCTTGTAGCCATATGTATATATTCAGATTTGTGCTTATCTCTCTCTACGTTGTAACTATTTATTTACACGTTCATCTTTCCCACTAGAATATAAGAATTCCAAAACTTGGACCTGAATTATACTAGTATATGCATTGTTGGCAGCTGGTAACTTTGCATCTCAGCATGTAGTAAATGAGCAGTGAATGATTGAAAGATCAATGAGATATCAATGAGTTTGAAAAGACTTCACAGAAGCCCTCTAACTAACTATTGAAGACTGATTAGCATTTGAAAGGACAGAAAGGAGCAGAGTATTTGTAGCAATGGAGAACTTGATGATGCAAATCACAGAGGTAGGAATGGTTGTTGAATGGCCACAGATCAGTAAGGCCAGAGCACTAGGACAAGGAAAGGGTAATTCACAGGAAAGAGATGGATAGAAAATGGGGTTCAATAAGGCACAAATCATGGAAATCTTTAAAAGTCAGTATAAAAAATTATAATTCACAGGTACCGCAATAGGGAATGAAGAGCTTTGGTCAGAGGAGTGAGACAGAAGAGGCAATGACCAAGAATGGGAGTTGGACAGACAGGTAGGGGCAGACTGAAGAGGAAAACCAACCAGACAGATCCCATGTGACTGGTGCCAGCAATCAGGCAGTGACATAATGACTTCTGGTATTCCGGCAGTACCATCTATGGTCCACCTTACAAACGCTCTTTAGTCTAATGAAAGTGGGTATTTGCAACTCTGTTGCACTCTCAAATTTGAAGGATTTCTTCATTCGTTTATTCAATACATATTTTGTTAAAAATCTGTCACGTGTCAGGGAATATGCAATTTGTGGGGATACAAATGTTTAGAAACTGGTTAAAGATATGGAGCTGAAACACCGTGCCTCAAAATGTTCAGTTTAAATCCCTAAATAATTTTACCTATGAAGTTTTTGAACAAAAGATGCTTCCTTTTGTAATGCCTTGGGTTGATGTCTTTTATACCACAACCCGCAACTCAGTTGTGTTATATTGTCATGGTGCAATCTTTAGGGTTCTGTCTGATGACATTGTGGACATGAACATTTGTTGAAGCATTAATAAATGAAAGCAATATCGTCCCAGACATTCAGTTTTCTGAGAAAATGACAAACCTTGACTTTTAATAGCATATTAAAAACCACAGAAATGGGACGGAGCAGAGAGCCTTAAAAAAATGCATCATTTTGCTACTGCCATTGGTTTCACTGTGCTAATGACATGAAATTATTCCCCAAGGGTCAGTATTCATCATTGTGTTGATTTCTTCCGGAGGAGGTAGACTGCTGTAGTATGTATTAAAAAGAAAAAAAAAAAAGAAAAAAAAAATCAAGGGGGGAAAAAAGTAAGCCCAGATCATCAGCACGCAACAAAGAGAAGAACAAATATATGCGACTATCTAGATACTGTGTTGGTTTCATGACCCATGCTTCTAGGGATGCCATTGCCTATATTTGCAAATATAGACATGACAGGAAAAGCTGACTTCTAAGTAATTCGTGCAAAATGGTTTATTCAAGGAATGAGTCAGTGAGTACAACTGATAGGGAAAAATCTGTTACAAGATGGCCAGCAGGACTGACAGGGGAATTCCAGTCCCCACTCGAAGACTCCCCTTCCGGGTTCTTCTTCCCATCCCGCTCCTCGCATGCGCCAAATGACTACCAATACGGAATGCGGAAGTGACGGACTATAAATTGATCCCTCTGCTTATGCCTGGGCTCAGACCTCTGGAGAGTGATCTCCTCTGACCTGCCAGTGTGAAATAATCTTGCCTTCCAAGATCTCCGAGTGCCGCTTGGCTCTTCTGCCAGGTGATCCAGACCAGGTTCCGTAACATTTGGTTTCCTGACCGGGAAACCGTGCTGGCCCATTGTTGCCACCGGTTTGGGAAAAAGGGCGACGCGGTGACGGAACGACGAATCGCAATGGAGAAGGCGCGCCCTGCCTGAATTTTGGCAGTCTCCCTCTCGGGGGCCTCAGTCCGGCCCCAGTCTGTCTGCCGTTCCCACTGGACTGGAGGAGACTTGGCCGTGGAGGATCTGGACCTGACGTCGGATACAGGTAAGGCCTGGGGCCCCAGTTCAGTCTGGCCCACCCATAGGGGCGGAAGGGGGACCTGATCACTCCCTGGAGACTTGAGAGGTCTCACAGGTAGAAATTCCGTGGGAGGGAATGTCATAACCTCTGGTGTGTATGTGAGTGAATATGCGACTGGGTCTGGCTTGCCTGCCAGGTTCGATTCTGTAGCTCCATGGGCGGGCACCCTTAAGGTCCCCAGAAGCCCATGGAGTCTGAGTGGGCCTGTCTGTGATTCTGTGGTGAATGGCATACAGTCTATGGCGGCATCGGAATAGTTTCCGGTGGTAAGTCACAAAGCTGAGACCGCTATGGCTAAGTGTCATCTAGGTTCCTTTGGGACACGAACAGACGGGCATCTGACTGGTCTCCTCATTAGAGGGGTCACCCCTACCGGTCTGTCTGTCCTTTTGACTCCATCCCACGGAACATTGCAGGGTCAGGACAGAGCAAAGAAGGGGTTTTTGGGAGACTATGGAATTAAGATGACGCCCGGCAAGTAAGGACCCTATGCGAGTTGGAATGGCCTACTTTTGGTGTAGGATGGCCTTCGGAGGGAACCTTAGGTATCCCAATGGTGCACCACATCTGGCATGTTGTTGACAGAGACCCAGGTTATCCTGATCAGTTCCCTTATATCGACTCCTGGTTAGAGATTGCACAAACCCTTCCCCCTTGGGTGCGACTTACCTGCAACAAACAGGGACACGCTAGTGTCTTAGTCGCCTCGACAAAGTGGCCCAAGGAAGGTCAACGGAAGTCCTGACCTCCACAAATTCTTGCTGGTGATCCAGAGGAAGAACCAGTCTTACCCCGCTATATGAACCCCCCGGTATCTTAATACTCCGCCACCTTCAGTCTCCCCACCACCTCCGGACTCAGCAGATCCTCTCTCCCCCCCAGATCAGTGGCCACATTCTGCCTTCAGCCTGATTCAGGCATCCTCCAGATGCTGGTCCACACCTGCTGGTACCAAGAGGCTGTCCTCCAGGGCATCTGAGCAGGGTCTAAGAAGCCCATGAATATGCCCTGCAGCAAGGGGAATCCCGGGGATTATTTTGAGGGTCTCTGCGAGGCTTATACCCTGTTTGATCCAAGGCAGAAGAGAGACACGACAAAAGGACAGGGAAGGTCCAGCCGTCAAATATGGGGAGGCCCCAAACCTCTTTAGCAAGGGGTCTCCTACTACAAGGAGAAAGGACATTAAAAGAATAAATATTCCAACTGGGGAAAGTCCCAGAAACCCAGCTGATATGCACAAGAACCCTGCAAAAAAGACCTCATAGGCCTAGCAGGAATAGATTCATATTGAGGGGGACCAGGCTCACTACTTCTTGGCCCCCATGAACCCATGTCAAAATAAAAGTAGGGGGCCAAACTATGACTTTTATGTGAATTTGGGGGCCACACGGTACGGCATAAATTCCTCTACCTACCTGAGTGCTCTATCCCTCTCCTCGGCCAGGATATACTCTCAAAACTGGGGGCCCAAATAACCTTTGAGCCAATGGGACGCACCAGCCTCCAATTGGACCCAAAGGGAGGCTATTCTGCACCCAAGCCCAACCAAGCGGCCCGCCCGAATTCAGGACTGCCTTTCCCACTGTATGGGCCGAGGACAACCCTCCCCACCCCCACCGGACTTGCCCGCAACCAGGCCCCAGTCATTGTAGAGTTAATCCCAGGGGCTCAACCGCAGAGACAGCGGCAATACCCCCTCCCACAAGAGACAAGGGCAGGCATCCAAGAACACCTGACCAGACTCAAAGAAGCAGGCATGCTGGTTGAGTGCCAATCACCCTGGAACACGCTGCTTTTGCCAGTAAAGAAGCCGGTAGGAAAGTACCGACCAGTTCAAGCTCCTTGCACCTGGTGGTCCCGAACCTGTACACCCTCCTCACCCAGATCCCAGGCTCTTCCAGATGGTTTACCTGCCTAGACTTAAAGGATGCCTTCTTCTGCCTTCTCTTGGCGCCCCCCTCCCCCCACGGATCCAACCCTTGTTTGCCTTTGAATGGACTGAACCAGACACAGGGCATCAGATGCAACTGAGTTGGACGTGCCTCCCACAGGGGTTTTAAAACTCACCTCACCCTTTTTGGGGAGGCACTGGCTGGAGACTGCTGGCTTTCCAAGGGAGGCCACACACTGCACCCTTCTCCAGTATGTGCATGACCTCCTCCTTGCCAGCAATACCTGAGAGAATTGTGCAGAGGGAGGGCAGAAGGGCCCTCCACCAACTCCTGTCAGACTCAGAGTATCGGGTCTCATGAAAAAAGGCACAGATCTGCCAAGAGCAAGTCCGATACTTAGGCTTCCTCCTTACCCAAGGAAAATGAGCTCTAGGGCCAGAGACCTCCCTACCCCAGCGCCAAACTAAGAAGGGGCTACGAAAATTCCTAGGGGCTGTGGGATTCTGCCGAATCCAGATTCCCAGATTCTCAGCACTGGCAATACCCCTCTATAATCTCTTGGTAGGGCCGGATCGAGAACCCCCTGTCTGGAAAGAGGAGGCTGAAGCCACATTCCTAGAGATAAAGTCCGCCTTGGGGCAGACACCAGCCCTTGGCCTGCCAAATATAAAAAAGCCTTTTAATCTCTGTGCATGAGAAGGTAAAGGTCATCCTCAGGGTTCTCACACAGACTGTTGGCCCTTGGCCATGGCAACAGCATACCTGTTGTAGAGGCTGGACCCGATGGTGGCAGGATGGCCACTGTGCTTTAGGGCACTAGCTAGCAGCCACAGTTCTGCTCATTAAGGAGGCAGATAAACTCACCCTGACAAGAACTAAATGTCAAGGTTCCTCATGCTGTTGTGTCTCTCATGCCTCTCTAACTCTCGGCTAACACAGTACCAGGAATCCTCTGTGAGAATCCACGGGTCACTCTTAAAACAGTATGGACACTGAACCCCTGCAACTTTCCTACCTTCTGAAGGACATCAGATCATGACTGCTCTGCGGTGACAGATAAGGTATTCACAAGCTGCCCAGAACTGCTTGACCAGGCCCTACAGAACCCAGACCTCACTTTGTTCAGTGATGGTAGCAGTTTCATCACAGAGGGCATTCAAGTGACGGTATGCAGGGACATGTCTTCATCCGAGCACTCAGCTCTAGTAAAGACAAGCTCGTCAACAACTCCCGGTACGCCTTTGCTACCATACACATACGTGGGGCAATCCACAAAGAGAGGGGCCTCCTCACCGCGGTAGAGACCAACAGGAACAAGGAGAAAATACTAATGCTCCTCGAGGCCTTCTGGCGTCCAAAAGAAGTTACAGTTCTACGCTGCAAAGGGCACCAGGAGCGGGACGACCCTATAGCATGAGGAAATTGTCTAGCAGACAAAGCAGCCAAGATAGCAGCTAATAAGGAGGTAGACATAGCTCCCTCCCTTATCTGCACTGAGACCCCCACCAGGACTTCAAAGAAGAAATTGTCCCCTGTCCCCGGTTCTGCTTGCCAGCCACAATCCACAGGGATAACAGGCCTATGTTCCTGGCTGACATTATACAAACCAGCCTCAAAGCTCAGGGAAAGTAGAGCAGATGAATTGCATACTCAAGGGAACCTTAGCCAAGTTATGTCAGGAAACAGACCTCCCATGGCCGAACCTGTTGCCCCTGGCCCTCCTGCGTGTCCGTTACACATCAGGAACTCAAGGTTTCTCCCATTTTAAACTAATATATGGGAGGCCCCCTCCATGTCTAGGAAGCCTCCCAGGGAACCTGCACCAAATAGGGGATAAGGGAATAAGAGAACACAACGATATACCATTGAGAGGGCCCCAATCTCTTTAGGATCCCCTGTATGCCCCTTCTCACCAGGGGACTCGGTCTAGGTCAAAGACTGGAAAAAAGACCCTCTCAAACCCGGTGGACTGGGCCTCATACTGTTATTCCGACCACCCCTACTGCCCTCAAGGTCACAAGTATCAATCAATGGGTCCACCACTCCAGAATCAAGAGGGCCAATCCTGAGGAGCCCCAGAATTGAAAGACTGCCCAAATCCAATCTCAGCCCTGCTCCAGCCACACGCTGGAAGCTGGCTGGTCTACCCATGGCAGAAGCTTGAGGAATCACTGGTCCGATGAAATGAATAGACTGTCCTTACTCCTTGCCATCGGATTGGCAGAGGTTGCCCCAGAAAGCTGGGGAAACAGCGAGAGGTTCCTGCTTGCACTCCCCTTCCTCTTATGGATAGGATGTTTTGTTGGTATTGATTGCCTCTGATCTGGGCCCCATTTGTAAGAGCAGGGTGTCTTCAGTGGAAGAATCTGAGGGGTTGAAAAGCTTAAATGTGGTGTAAACCTCTATCGGTCTGCTGGTTTGCCTGCCAGTGAGAAGGTTACTAATGCCATTTTGGGAAAGTGTTTTCACTGATGTATGTGCCTCAAGCTTCAGGAAAAAGATTAAATCATTCTCAAGATAAAAGTTGGTGCTTAGATTAACCTTCAGCCTTAAGGCCCAGGCTAAATGAGGGGTGTTGCTACCTGTCCTCCCAGGGGCAGGGATAGCCACAGGGATAGGGACTGGCATAAGGGGCATAGGCTCTTCTGTGGGACTAACGAGTGGCCGACCCCCTAGTGTCCCTACAGAGTCAAATAAGTTCCCTGGCAGGAGTTGCCCTCCAAAACAGACAGGCACTTTTGTTGCCAGGAAAGGGGACACCAACATCTTCCTTGGAGAATAATGCTGTTACTTTGTAAAGTAGTCAGGAATGGTCACAACCAAAGCCAGGGAACTAAGGGAAAGGACGAGCCCATAATAAATGAAGATGATGCCCTCTAATACAGCCTAGATCTGTCTAAAGGGACATCAAAGAGGGGAATGATAGAGAAAAATCTGTTATAAGATGGCCAACAGGACTGATAGGAAAATTCCAGCCCCCAACCAAAGACTCCCCTTCCAGGCTTTTCTTCCCACTCCGCTCGCTTCTCTAATGTGAATGCAGAAGTAACAGACTATAAACTGTTCCCTCTGCTTATGGGATTCAGACCTCTGGAGAGTGATCTCTTCTGAGCCCACCAAAGTAAAATAAACTTCCTGCCTTCCGAGAGCTCCAAGTGCTGCTTGGTTCTTCTGCCAGGTGGTCCAGACCAGGTTCTGTAACACAAGGAGTATTTTACTTAGGGAAACTACAGTATTCTAATGGGAACATAGGAAATTAATAAGATTATCCCAGTTAAGAGTAAACAGAAGATCACAATAACAGTAGTAGAATTTTGTTGTGGTTATTGTTGGTTGTGTTCACCTGCAAGAACTCCATTTTCCTCTAATTCTTCCTGATTTGGTAAGGTCAAAAGTGAATTATTTTTGCTATAATTTGTGCCTTTTCTATTCTTTTTTCCTGCACTGTTCATATATGATAAAATCAGAGGGCGAAAAGTTACAAACATGTAGTTCAACCCAAATAATTATCACACTCTCCAGGGGGCATCTTATATGCCTTTTTTGTTTTTGTTTTTGTTTGTTTGTTTGTTTCTGCTCTATTCCATTGTCTTCTGTTGAGGCTATGGATATTCTATGTTATTTCCTTCTTTCTCTGGTCTATATCTTTGCTCACACGAACTTTCATATTTCATATTCACATACATAAGACCTAGAGAGATGGTAGTTCATTCCCCTACTTTTGATTTATTCTGTTTCCCAGGTACAAAGTAGAACTACTTCATTTCCTCTATGTTTTTACAGAGTTCACTAAGACAGTTCTTTTGTTTTACTGATTAAAAAAAAAAAAATAGCCAATCTACTCAACTGTCAGACATAAATTCATGAAGATTGGATTATAAATGATCAATACTCTTCTCTCCTCAAGACCACTCTTGCTCTTTGGCATTAATTTATCGTTCTTGGACCAATTTAGTACTGCTCAACTCTCTTTTCTCTTGAGATAAGATATTTCTCAGAAGGTTACTGGATCCATTATATAAACAGTCTTCTGGAGGGCCTGCCTCACCCATCTTCAGACATGATCAGATAAATCTAAAACATTGAGAGAATATAATTTAGCTTCCTGCTTGGAAACATCCACTCTAATATATATGTGCACTGTTATTAGTTTGTGTATTTTACATTCAATATATTTTTCCATTGTTTACAAGTATCCACATGTAAAAAAAAAACACAAATAAAAATTCAATTGTCATATCATCACAGAGACTCTGAATAACATTTTTTCATATATAAGGCATTTATATAGCTAATTATGAACAGAATGAGAATATGTTTTGTTTTGTTTTAATGTTTATTTTGAGAGAGAGTGCAAATGCATGTAAGCAGATTAGGAGCAGAGAGGGAAAGCAAAAATCCCAAGCAGGCTCCACTTGTCAGTGCAGAGCCCAACCAATGCAGGGCTCTATCCCACCAATCATGAGATCATGATGTGAGCCCGAGATCAAGAGTCAGCTGCTTAACCTATTGAGCCACCCGGGGGACCCCAAGGATCTGTTTTGGATCATTGTTACTTTCAATTTTAGTATTTTAACAATTTAAACATTTAATGGTTGGATGTTTTATGACTTGAGTCCAGTTATCTTTGTATATCCCTCCATTGAGGATATTATGGTTAGTATCTTTTTACCTAAACAGGCAATAGGGAGAACACAGAGTGATATAAGCAAAGACATCCCATTGTTGATACTTGAGCCTGGACTATGAAAGAATTTTATATCTATGATACCCTGACACAGTATTCAATCGCAAAAGTAGGTGTATGAGCCATTGTATGATAGGTCAAACCCTGATCTGTACAATGGACAGAATTATTTGCTTTGGCATCACATAGCTGCAATGTTCATATTAAAATAGCTCACATATTCTTGAATACCCATTTGCAATTCAATAATTATGGAAACTTTGTATTCCTTTAAAATTATTTTCATTTAAAAATTGAGAGCTAGGTTGAAGGTACAACTTGTTAGATGCTGTAACTAGCACTCAGTGACCCACAGTGTAGGTCTGATTTATTATGCAAATACAGAGGCAGAATAATATATTCTGTTTAATCATGCAGAATTTTTTTTGTTTGATGGAGTGTCCAGGCACACAAATGAATATTCTATGAATCCGAAATCTACTTCAGAAAGGAAGGTATTTATAGGGGGTTGTAAGAGCAAGGTGCCAGAACTGTGATTTACAGAATATGCCTGGTCGATTTTAGAAAAACAGTTTGTCTTTAAACAACTGAATTTTATAATGAGAAAATTACCAAAAGCTTTTAGCTACTCAGGTTATTTAAGTGAAAGATGAATTTGTCCATTATGAGCTATAAAACCCATTGATTACTTGACTTGATTACTTAAATCTTGTGGCCTGAGAATCTTGTCTGACTGATATATCCCCCCTTCACCCAGAATGTATTATTGAAGAATGATTTTATGATACTGCAGCATTTCAGGTAAGCACTGTTCTCTCAGAAAACATGAGGAGATAATTCACACGGGCAAACGATAATATATTTAGAGGCCAGCAGCATTTGTTGGCAGCCATTAACCATTCCCACGCAGTGCCAAAACTCACATCTCAAGTCTAAAACCTGAACTCAGCAGGAGAACCATGAATAATTTGGTTTTTAGCATTTTTCTCAGGGTTCAAATACCTTTGAGCAAAATTATATTTTTTTTTTTTGCATGAGAACTGATACATATATCAGAGCAGAATAATTGGGAAAATGTTGACTATATGAATGAATGAATATATGTGGAGATTAGGTTCATGTGGGTTGCCTTGCAGAAGTGAGAATATTGTAAAATTTCTTTATTCTTGATGCTAACCTTGAAGGTAGGTACTATTATTCCTATTTTACAGACAAGAAATCTTCAGAGAAGCTATAGAACTTTTCCAAAGACATTCAGCTGAGAAACAGCAGCATTAGTATTTCAAAACAGATGTTTCTACCTTTTTGTGTGCTCTTAGAGGAGGACCATTGGTGATTTCAGACTTGATTTTTAAAAACCGTAAGGAGAATGTCATGATCAAAGTTATAGAAGGAAACATATGTAAAAGGAAACAACCACCAGAAATTTAAAAAAATTGCACTAATATATTGTTAACATGCCAACCAACTGTGGACCTACCTAATTTGATGGCTGTCTTCTAGTTCATTTCAAAAATCAGATTAACGTTTATGAGTCAGTTAGTAAAGATTACAATGTTTGTTGCAATTATCCAGACTGAGCTGACTTCTTCAAGATTCCCTGCTCTCTCCACAATCCATGAGAGACTGATGAATCCTCTCAAGAAGAAAATTTTAGAGCTTATTAAAAAAAAAAAAAAAGAACATAAAAGATACAATTTGCACTCAAACTGACAGATTTTAAAGTTGCATGATTTGTAATGTTTGAAGGAAGCCAAGGCCAAGATTAACTCATGATGTTCTTAAAATTATGATGGCCATCTGTCTTCCAGTATGTTAATGTAGAACCAATCTCTGAGAAGTGCTCCTCATTACTGAAATAATAATAATGTAGAGTGTTGTGCAAATTGCATTTATTTGATTGCTGCATCATTAAGAGTCTTTGATGCTTCAGGGCCATCTCTACAAAAATGTTCAGCAGTAATTTGAAACAATTCTGGCTATTTACTACATTCAGTCTTGTTCATATTCATTATTTATTTACTTTTTAATTTTTAGGTAATTCTTCCAGAAGACAGTTGAATAGAGAAATCATTTTTGCTTTTAAAAGTTTACTAAATGGGGGCACCTGGGTGGCTCAGTCAGTTGAGCGTCCTGCTTCGGCTCAGGTCATGATCTCACAGTTTGTGGGTTTGAGCCCCCTGTTGGGCTCTGTGCTGACAGCTTAGAGTCTGGAGCCTGCTTCAAATTCTGTGTCTCCCTCTCTCTCTGCTCCTCCCCTGCTCATGCTCTGTCTCTGTCTCTCTCTCCTTCAAAAATAAATAAAAACATTAAAATTAACAGCATAAATAAATAAAAGTTTATTAAATGATAGTACCCTATTTCTACTTGAGGTTGTAATTTTTTTTTTCTTTCTGTCTTTATCCTTAGTTGCCATGAGGATGAGAGCTGCTTTGTTCTATCTGATGGCTACTTTTCTGGTTCTGTGATTTGGGGAAGAAGGGGAACAGATTTCACAAAATCCCCTTCATGTCCTTACTTAGAATGAGGCAAAGAAGAAAAGGTACAAGAAATAGAACTCCTGTTGATGGTTCCCCAAATGGCTTTTGCCCTTGCCTTTCTTTTCTGTAGCTGTGTTATTATCAGCATTTCCTTCTTTCCACAGTACCACATGTACTGTCCTGGGGCAGCACAGTCATGGGGCAACAAAGGCACAAAATGGGGCCTGTAGAGGATCCAATGGTTGGCCAAGGTAATGTACCACTAAACTTCATAGTTTATTTATTTATTTTGAAAAAGAGTGAGAGTGCGAGTGGGGGAGGGGCAGAGAGAAAGGGAGAGAGAGTGGGGATCCCAACAGGCTCTTCACTGTGAGCGTGGGGCTCAAACTCATTAACCACAGATCATGAGCTGGAAGCCAGAGCCTGATGCTTAACCCACTGAACCATCCAGGCTCCCCTGTACCACTAAATTAGCCAATAGAATATGATCCCTCTGAAAGTAGAGACCACAGGTGTTTTGCATTAGTATCTCCAGTGCTCTAGTACATGGTAGGGGTCAAAAATTCTTATTTAGAGAATGAAACTGACAATCTCACTCTCTTCCCCTCTCTACACCTAAGTGTATTCTTACCAGCAATTTGTGACTCCTTATGCTTATTTAAGGGACTGAAAAAATCTTCTTAGGAGGAATAACCAGTCTGCTTGGTAGAGTTTGTTGGAGAAGGAACACCAACGTTTGGGACAATGGGTGTTGTCAAAAATAAATAAATGCTGGGCATCTGGGGGGCTCAGTCGGTTAAGTGTCTGACTCTTAATCTCCACTCAGGTCATGATCTATCAGTTCATGGGATCAATCCCCGCATCAGTCTCTGCACTGATGGCATTGAGCCTGCTTGGGATTCTCTCTTTCCCTTTCTCTCCGCCCCTCCCCCTGCTAGTGTGCTCTCTGTTGCTTGCTCTATCTCTCAAAATAAATAAATAAACATTAAAAAAAGAAACAAATTTGTTGGAGGTGTGGTGGAAGGATGGACAGAGAGAGGAATAAATTGCAGTAGATCATTTAGCAGATGAATAAACACAATAAGAAGGGATAGCCAGAAGGGTTCAAAAGTGATCTGAAACAAATACCTATTTCAGTGACCTCATCAGGTTAGTATGAAGAGCCTGTGCTCCGAATCATAGGAAGAATAGTTATAAATACGTCAAAGAGTATTGTTGTGAATTTGAAGCTACTAGTTCATCACATGCCTTTCCCCTCCACATTCTGAATCAGTGGGCCAGCTTTATTTCTGCCTATTTTGATTAAAAAACTAGAAGGACGGGGCACCCGGGTGGCTCAATTGGTTGAGCATCTGACTTCAGTTCAGGTCACAGTCTCTCAGTTTGTGAGTCTGAGCCCCACGTCGGGCTCTGTGCTGACAGCTCGGAGCCTGGAGCCTGGTTCGGATTCTGTGTCTCCCTCTCTCTCTCTCTCTCTGCCCCTCTGCTTCTTGTGCTCTGTCTCCGTCTTCCTCTCAAAAGTAAATAAACATTAAAATGACAACAACATAGCAGAAACATGAATTTAGGTTTCCTAACAGATCCTTTCTCCTCTCTAAACCTAAAAAGCAGGTGGGATGGCAGGCTGCATTTGCAGAGCACACACTCACCTGGCTGGAAGGTGACAGACACCCCCCCACCTTATCAAGCGTAGAAAGGGCAAGATCCTGAGATTCAAGCAGCACAATCAGCATTTACCATATTAGCCCTGCCTGAGAGAGAAGTAAGGACAATTGGCAGTAGTAACTTTAGTGGTCTCACCAATCAAATAAATGATCCCTCTGCCAACGGGGAGAGAGAGAAGAGGGGTAGATTATTTTTCCCCATTCTCTCTGAGCAATAGAAGTTCCTTGTATACAGGTTGGCAAGAGTGAAGGGGAAGGAAATGATTTCTGTAAATATTATCGTCTCCGTTATCATCCCTTCTCTTTCAGTGGCAAAGGATTCAACTCTCTG
This sequence comes from Panthera uncia, assembly GCF_023721935.1. NCBI lineage: Eukaryota > Metazoa > Chordata > Mammalia > Carnivora > Felidae > Panthera > Panthera uncia. Next base: position 62,395,763 of record NC_064818.1, on the reverse strand, counting down.
TGAGGATCTTAGGGGCACAGGCTCAGTGACGGCAAGACGGCAGATAATTTCACAGTGAGTAGCGCCTAGTGGGAGCTTTGGACACGATTTCTCTCTGGCTACCAGAACTCATTCTAATGACACTGGATAGTAAATTCTGGACCCTGGTTGTGTCATACTCTGAATATCCTTCCTACTAGTTTACGTCTGTAGGAGCTCCTCAAACTCTGTAGGAAGTATTGCATGAAAGCATCTTTTATGAGATGGGTGAGTATGAAAACTCTAGAGAAATTCTCTTCACACACTGATTCCTCTTTGGATCTCTTTTTGTAGTTCACAATAACAGCCACATTTCTATTAAATTAGAAGGGCACAAGCTACAGAATTTAATCTTAGTAGTGCTTAGGTTGTTCTCTCTCTCACTCTCTCCTCCCTCTCTCTCTGTCTCTCTCTTTCCTCCCTCTCTCCCTGTCTCTCTCTCTCTCTCTCTCTCTCTCACACACACACACACACACACACACACCCACACCACACATACAGCCAAAAAATTGTGATTGAATGATTTATAAGCCTTTCTACATAAATGTGAACTGGAGGTTACATGCGTGTGTGGAGGGGGGCTATTCTTTATAAAGAATTATTCTTTATTATGAGATACATATGACAGCAGCAGCTACAATTATAAGCCGATTAGGTAGATAATTGACAACACAAGCGTACTGTGGTTGTGTTCCTTTTGTTTCAATTGTGTTTAATACAAGTGGCATTCTGTACTGTTCACAGAGTGAGGCTTCTAATCAAGGCACAAATGATCTTCTAATTAACTGCCTTTTGTCTGATCCTCTGGAATAAAATGTAGTTTTGTTTAGGGAAATCAAGTAGGTGTCAGACTCATCCCAGACTTTATTACGGGGCTCCTCTCTTTGCTTTCCAGTGGCTTTATCATCAGAGCCACAAAATTAGTGCTTATACATTGTGAGTGCCATGCAATCACTGAGTAAATCATACCAGTATCTTTACCAACCAGGCATATTACAAAATTCTGAATTGTGACTTGGTCATATTTTTCAATTTTGTCTCCAGTGGTTTTGATTGTTATCACAATCAGCTTGTAAAATCATTTCCTAGTCATTGATTCTTATGCGTGGCTGCACATTAGAATCACCTGAGAGGTTTTTAAAAACCATAAATGCCCACATTTCCACCCCAGAGTAATGTAATGAGTCTCTAGAGGTAGGAGGACCCCGTGGCAGGTGATTCTAATATGCACCAGAGTTGAGAATCACTGACGGAGACCAAAGGTCAGCTTTTTCATTTTTTTTTTCTGTAAAGCCCAGATGGGAAATATTTTAGGCCCTATCACAACCACACAATTCTGTAATAACTAAGTAACTGCCATCCAGCAGCCATAAACAATATGTAAACAAAGGGGTATGGCTGTATCCTGGTAAAACACTATATGCAACTGTGAAATTGTGATTTATAATAAGAAATATTTGGTCTTTGTCCTCATTTCTGTCACAGAGCTCCTGAAACTTGGAGTTTTCTAAATGATGAGGGTGTTTTTTGTTATATAAATGAAGTGACTTTCTGAATGTACCTAAGGATGCCAGACATCTGGGGAGAAGTCAGGGCCTGGAGGTTGAATCAGTTGCCAATGGCCTACATTTAATCACTTGTGCCTATGTAATGAAGCCTCCATAAAATCCCAAAGGGATGGGGTTTGGAGAGCTTCTGGATTCATGAAAATGAGATCTGGGGGGTGCCATGCTTGGACCCCTGGAAGTTCTGTGCCTTTTCTCCACATATAGCCTGAGGCTTCTCTCCCATCTGGCTGTTTCTGATTTACATCCTTTTATAAGAAACCATGATCTAGTAAATAAAATGTTCTTCTGAGTTCTGTCCCTCTAGCAAATTAATCAACCCCAAGGAAGGGGTTGTTGGACCCTCAGTCTATAGCTGGTGGGTCAGAAGCATAGGTAAGGACCTGAGACTGTGACTGGCATTTAAAGTGGGAAGGGAGGGGAGGTCTTGTGGGGCTGAGCACATAACCCATACAATCTGATGCTGCCTCTGGGCGAAGAGTATCAGCATTTAATTGAATTGTAGGACCCCCAGCTTATGTCAGAAAATCGCTTGGTATGGGGCCTCCTCCCATGCACACACACATTGTTATTAGGTTCCATAATTCTTTCAATAACCAAAGGCAGTGTTAAAATTCAGCTGAGTAGATTTTAAAAATCTAATTGGCTTTATTAATTGATTTCATTAATCAAGAGCATCCCATCTGTCAAGCAGAGGGAGGCACCAAGGAATTGTACAAAATGTGAGGTTTTTATAGGAAAGAGGGTGGGGCAAGGAAATAATTAACCAAAGAAAAGAAAGGATTGTTTCCGACAGGGTTGCTTTCCCTTAGGGGGAAAAGAGCAGGGCTCTTACCTTGCAGATGACCTCATCTGTTGAGGTGGGTATTGGAGAGGACCCCTGTGACAAACTGCCTCTTTGGTGTGGATGAGGAAATTCTTGAACAAGCCTTTCTGGGGGAGGTTGAACTATTGAGTAGGTTAAGTACTAAGCCCCGGTTTGGTGATTTGGCCTAAATGACTCATTTTGGACCCATGCTTTTCTTTTTAACACGAACAATATTAAAATGTACGTGGTCTGAGATTAAGGATTTGGATTCAATACTAATTTTCACCTCAGAATCAGTGATTAATTTAATAAATGGGCATCCATCATGATGTGCTGACAGACAGCAGAATATACTAAAGAGAGCATTAGCTTTGTAACCGAACCAACGTGACCTGACTCCTTGGCAAGTCACAGATGCACTAGGTGAGCTGTTGCACAAAGTGAACTTTATTTGCAGCAAATAAAGAGATCACAGGGAATCATTTCCAAAGCTGTAACTCGGAGAGCAAGGGTGAATGAGTTCCTTTTATTTAGACTTAAGGTGAATATTTAGAAAGGAGAGCCTTGTCCTTGTTTGTAGAGGTGGGCAGAAGGCCAGGCGTCTTTAGGAAATGTGCCTAACACACACATTGTCTGTTATGTAAATGAGGTTTGTGCTCCTCCTTGGGCGGAGATTTTAGTATCACAATGAGGTAAAGGCAGTTTATTCCAGAGGTCACTCCAGGGTCCATCTGTGCAGGTGTGAGTCTGGGGTTATGTTCAAACTGGTCTTCCTGTGAGCAGTCATTATTGCTTGAGGGGTAGTTTCGGTTTCCTTCATGGGGTGTTACCCCCACAGGGTCCTTTGCCTGAGTTAAGAGATAAGCTGGACAGAAAAGCTTAAGGAAAAATGTGAGACAAATGTCAGCGAGTATAAACAGGTGAGTAGTAAAGGTCAGGTCTTGGGGTCTAGCTGGTGACAGCTTTAAAGTAAAAAAGTATCTGGGTTCGAAACCTTGCTTACACTGCCACGATTTGCTGCATAAAAATGAGAATGCCATTCAGCATATGTGAGGCACAGCGTCTTCACTTCTAAAATAGGAATAAGGCTAGGACGTCAGGGTGTAACCAAACCAAGGAGAGTTCGGTTCGCTCCTTGGTGCGTCAGAAACTGTTCCAGGTGGAGTTGTCGCACAAAGAAAACTTTATTTGCAGCACACAGGAGACCACAGGGGATGGCTTCCAAAGCTGTGACTCCGAGAAAGGGTGAACGGGGGGTTCCTTCTGTTCAGGGTTAGGGTGAAGATTTAGACAGGAAAGCCTTGTCATCTGATACTGTGACTGAGCAAAAGGTGGCGCATGCGCCTTGAGGAAACATGCCTACACACGCTGTATGTTATGCAAAGGAGGCTGAGCTTAGGCCCTGACTCTCGCCCCTGCAGACTCGAGCCCCTGCAGATGGACCGTGGAGTGACTTAGACCGTAAGCTCCCAGTGGTCTGGATGGTCTGGCCTGGCTGGTGGTCTTGTCAGGGCACTTGATATCCCCTCGAGGGGCAGTTTTGCTTTCCTTTTGCCTGAGTTAAGAGATAAGCTGGAAAGAAATGCTTAACGAAACTCCTGGGGCAAAGGGTAGTCAGTATGAGCATGTGGGCAGTAAAGGTCAGGTCTTGGGGTCTACCTGGTGACAAAGGGACCATGGTGCTGCTGAATTTCTCAGGAAAATTCAGTAGTTTCCCTAGCAAATAATACTTTATTGCGCATTTACCATATAGTAAGTGCTGTTCTAATCATTTCTATTCATCAACTTATTTCATTCTCCTGTGGGGAAAGACAAAGATAAAAATGACACGGACTTGTCTTCACTGAATTTCCACCACAGTGGAGAAAAATATGTATATTCATAAACTGCTACATTTCAGGAATTTATTTCAGAACGTGGTAAACTGGTCCTTGCTAAAATATTTGCTGCGATATACTAGGTATTAGGGAGGGAGAATCACATTCAAGTGTGTTAATTAAAATCTTCAGAAAATGGGGCCCCTGGGTAGCTCACTCAGTTGAGCATCCCATTTTGGCTCAGGTTATGACCTCACGGTTCATGAGTTTGAGCCCCAAATCGGGCTGTCTACTGTCATCACAGAGCCTGCTTTGGATCCTCTGTCCCCCGCCCCCGCCCCTCCCCCCTCCCAAAAAAGCATTAAAAAGTCTTCAGGAAAACAGCTGGTAGTAAGACGTGGTGCCTGAAGGCTGGGTGTAATTTCACCTTGCAGGTCTAGGAGTAGTGGACGGAAGTTGGACAAAGATGGGGAAGTGGGGAAGCAGGAGATGTGTTTAGGGAGGAAGGCTTCATTCGCCCTTGTGCTAGTGGAACAGAAAGTGTTACTGCAGCTTAGAGTCACAACGTGCAGGAATCAGATTTCCAGGTTACATAGTGGAACCTATTATAAATCAACAGAGAAATATTTGAGGATTGTAGAGGTGATGCTATGTTTTGAGCTGTGATTTAGAACAATGAATCTGACTGTGGGGGGAGGGAATTGTGGTATTGTTCCTTCCTTCTACTCATTTCATAGAGTTGTTGTAATGATTAAATGAGTTAATAGAGTAGAGCTCTTAGAGCAGTGTCTGACAAAGGGTGAGGACTGTATAGGAATTGTTATTGTTCCATAAATGATATGAAACCATTATCTAACCTTTAAGAAAGTATCTTTTTTTTTTTTTTTTTTTTGATTTGTCTAGTGCAACATAGCTCTAAAAGACAATCATAGATGTATTTGCATCATACATTCTGTACTGATGTTAAGGGCACAAAAATGCTAACGCTTGAAAATAGGGCAAAAGAGGTGGGGGCAAGCCTGTCAGTGTCATGCTAGTGCATTACTAAGCCTGTCCACAAACTGTTTAACTTGGGCCCACTGCCTTTGCAAAGTAACCATAGGAGGTTTTGAGCTTAGGCAAGACCGAGTGCCTGGAAGTACAGCCGTGGAACATTGGATAGATTCAAATAGGAGACAGGAAACCAGAGCTCAGTTAAGCTTTCCAGCTAAGAAGCTGTGAGAATTTTAACCACAGTGATGGTATCAGACGTACAAAGGAGAACTCAGATTTAAGAGCCTCGATAAGTTCAACACCATGGCGAAGCAGAGGATGGCTAAATGGCAAGAAATAAAAAGTCTACATCAGTGTTTTCTAAACAGTGGAGTCGTTAACAAAAGTCGGGAGGTCTCAAGGAGGAGGTGATTAGTGGCGAAGCTGTGGTCGATTTGTGGTCGATTTCTTTCGACCATGATCTGTTGGAGGTATTCAGAGCAGAGCTATCCTGCAGGTAGTTGGAAATGTGAAAATTAATCAAAACCAAGTAGGAATCCTGCAATTCCATGAATTGGGTACTGTGAGAAACCATGAGCAAGTTTCCCTGCAGAGATATCCTACCACCTTTTCCTTTCCTGTTGGCTCAAGATTTGGTCAAGTCAAGGAAATTCAAAGGACATACTTGATTGTGCAAGAAGCCAACTTCACTCTAGCAAATCACTAATCTATTCTAACTGTATGCCAAGGTAAGATGATTTTCTCTACCTGTGTGCATTAAGGGGCATGTTTTACATACTACTTCTCAGAGCAGATCCATGTGCCATAGAAGGCTAGTTAATTTTGTTCTGTTTTGTTTTCTCATTTCATGGTAGATACATTTGACATACTGCTTTTATTTACTCAAGGCGATTGGATGCCAAAAATGTGAAGAAGTCAAATATTAAATTTTAAAATGGGAAAGTATGCAAAAAGCCCACACAGCTCTCTGCACCTTTTCCTAGGGTACTGTGGACTTAGAGTTGAAGAGTGTTGAATGAAGGTCTTGTAAGAAACCATGTAGATAAGAGAAGGTTGAAGGAGTTGAGAGTAACATTTGAGGGTAGCTGGGAATCAGGAAAAGTTTCTGAGATGAACATGTGCACAATCAGATTCCTTCAGGTGTTTGATATAGACTAGTATAGCAGCCAAGTTGACAAGGAAACAGGTGAGTTAGGAAGCTCTTGAAGTGAATAGTGGCAAAGTATATGAAAGACACCAGAGAAGTAGAATTGATAATATTTAGCAAATGACTAGTTGAAAGGAAAGGAGGGTGAGAAACATGCATCAAAGGCCACCATATTTTTCAAGCTTGAATGGCTGAAGAATGTTAGTTCAATTAAACAGGTCAGGAAAGCTGGTAGGAGAAGATGTGGCTTTGTTCCTCGTTCTGGAGCAGGGAGGACTTTGAACAGGAAAGTTAGATTATCTGTTAAGGACCTTTAAAGAAAGGTGAGATGTGTGTGAGGTGAAGGTTAGGGAAAGAAGAGGGCATGGGTGACTCTTTGGGTTGGAATTGAGCAGAAGGAGGAGAGGTTTTCATTTTGCCCACATGCCCACTGATCCACCAGTGGATTCCAGGCCCATTTCCTGATTCAAGCTTCTAGGAAGTGTGATAACAAAAGACTGATCCATACGTGGTGGGTCACTGCCTCAAAGTCACCAAGGGCCAGACATGGGATTGTGTACGTTCAAGGGATGGGAAGCTACTAGAAAAGTGTGGGCTCTCTCTTCAATGCATACACCATCTCCTAATGTTTGAGGGCTCCCTCTGTGTTTTTTGTTTGTTTGGTTGGCTGGTTGATTTTGATTTCTCCTTTCAGATAATTCAAGACTAACTACAACATACTTGTCATTTTTTTCCAAACAAACGTCTGCTGATTTCACTTAGTAATTCAAGAAAGGTATAGGCTTTGCTTCCCTCTCAAAATATCCCCAGGCCAACCCTTTTCATTTTACTTTCCTGCTTCATTAAAAAATGTGTACTTCTGCTTTGGGAAAGCTACACTTATAAAAATCTATTTTTATTTTTTTTGCTAACCTTTGTCCGATACCCACAAGTAGTAGTGGCATATAGTATAGTGGTATAAGGGTATAAGTATAGTTTCCCACTAGGCAATTTAAGGGATACTAACAATAGACTGTGGTTAAATTAACTGTCAGATGGTCCTCCTCACCATGACCTTTTATTTAGGGTGGCAAAACTAAACCCTCCATTGTTATGTGGCGACAACCCCACAACCACCCACCTCCACCTCCCCTCCAAAAAAGACAAAAGCAAAACATACAAGAAAGCAATTGAACTCATGAATTCCTATACAATCAGTTTTACACAAGTAGTTAGTAATCAGTTGTTGGAATACATTCAGAGGGTATTCGTACTTGGCATTTGGGTAGCCCTTATTTACAGTGAGCACATTTCTGAATTGTGTTAATGAAACTGATGCTGATATAATCATTTCTTTTCTACAGTTCTTCTCAATTTGGTTTCATTCTCTAGCCCTTTTGAAAGATCCTAGGGAATAATGTGAGAATAATTGTCCCCATAATCTACCACAGTCATGGCTTTTTCTAGTGTCCCTTTATTTATTTATTTATTTATTTAAAAAAATTTTTAACGTTTATTTATTTTTGAGACAGGGAGAGACAGAGCATGAATGGGGGAGGGTCAGAGAGAGAGGGAGACACAGAATCTGAAGCAGGCTCCAGGCTCTGAGCTGTCAGCACAGAGCCCGACGCGGGGCTCGAACTCATGGACCGCGAGATCATGACCTGAGCCGAAGTCGGACACTCAACTGACTGAGCCACCCAGGCGCCCCTCTAGTGTCCCTTTAACAGTGGCCATTGACCTAGTTACTTTTAAAATAATCAGTTGTTTCACTGAACTAACCCCATGATGGTGGTAGCTAAAGGCACTTTTTTTACTCCCTAATGGGGATTTACAAACAAGAATTGTTGAAGAAAACCATTGCATTTGATAGTGACAAATACCTTTTATTATCTTCACTCATTTTTTTTTTTTTTTACTGGTATTATTAGAGTCATTTTCCAGTTCAGTAACAATTTCTAGTCCTACACTTATTGAAAACATGCAGATCTTCACTGTGTCTTTATCCTGTTGCCTTAAAAAAAAAAAAAAAAAAAAAAAAAAAGTAGCTTCCAGATTCTATGATGAGACAAATTGCCTCCTGAGAGGCAGATTAAGTAAAATTCATTTCTATTTTTGTTAGAACTGGCAATGACTCTAAAACCAGGCACCTTCTCACCAGTAATTACTTTGTGGCAGCCTTCATTTCAGGAGGTGCCAATGAATGGAATCACACCAATCTGTCTCTAACACCACTGGCACATCAATGAAAAGAAAAATTGCACGGAAGATAAAAAACACCTATGTCTGAAACAAAACAAACAAAGGAAGGGCTCTAAGAGCATTTTTTATCAGCACAACAGTGTCCATTTGGTGATGATGATTCACGGAATTAGTGATAGAGAGCTTCTGGTTCTTGGTAGGTGTATCTTAAAGCAAAATACACGACCCCATGCCAAGTGTTGCTGGTGACGGTACTTTGAAATGATAGGTTGTCTCAGAAAATGTCTTTCTTTGTTCACTCAGGCTAACGTTGTTATATATACATACATACATCTATGTATTTGACTTCTCACTGAGAATAACCTGTTCGTCATTAATTCCTTATAACACTCAACACTCAACATTGTCCACTCTGAACTGAAGGCAACCCAACTCAAAGGGGGTTAAGCAAGAGGAAGTTCCTCACACACCCTCTCTTCTCAAAATTGCATCACTGAAAAGTCCAGTTTGGAGTTTGTTCTATTCACAACTATATTCCAGACCTTGAGTAATGTGATTAGAGTTTAGTCTATTTGTCTCCATTTGTCAGTTTATCCTTCTCTTGGGCTGTATTCTGTTTTTTTTTTAAATTTTTTAATGTTTTTATTTATTTTTGAGACAGAGAAAGAGCATAAGCAGGGGAGGGGCAGAGAGAGGGAGACACAGAATCTGAAGCAGGCTCCAGGCTCTGAGCTGTCAGCACAGAGCCTGACACGGGGCTTGAACTCACAGACTGTGAGATTGTGACCTGAGCTGAAGTCGGATGCTTAACCGACTGAGCCACCAGGTGCCCCTCTTGGGCTGTATTCTTAAGCGGGTTTCCACTTTATGACGGTGTTCGCAGCTCGAGGCTTTTGTCTCATTAGCTGAGCATAATCAGCAATTCCACGCCTGCCTTTCATTGGCTTGGATCCCAAGCCCATGTCTGACTCAGTTACTCCAACTAGATGTCATGGAGGGTGTTTAATTGACCAGACACTGGTCATTTGTCAAAGCTTGGGATGGAGGTAGAAGAAGGATGGTTTTCCATTGGAAAAACATATTATTTCAGTTAATACATTATGGGTACAATTATTGGTATATGGGTGAATGGATGAGAGACACACACAAATAATGTCAAAAAAATCTACCAGCTTTTGAAATGCTTTAACCAGTGGTTCTCTTTTCAGTCCTTGAGCAGAACAAATCTTTTACCACTTGGCATTTTCATGGCACTTATAGGTGTTTTGACCATAGCCCTTTTTTATACTGCCACATAATGATCATTGACATTACTATTTCCTTAGACATTTTCTCTTCTATAGAAATGTGAGATCCAAGAAGGCAGAGAAAAAGTCCTTTTTTATCTTGTATAACCTCCAACACTGTGTCCATAGTAGAGTCTCGATAAAAATGGTACAAATGATTTCATAGTTCATTCCCATCTATTTAAACTATTGAACTTTAGTTGCCTTTTTTACCCCCTCACTTCAAGTTCTGGTTTTCCTTTCTCTGGGAAGATTGTACAAAGGGTTTTTACTTTTACTGTTTATTTTCTAAAATTGTATTGATTTATTAAATCAATAAGGGAAACCTCATGTCATCTCCTCCATGAAGTCTTTCTCAGGCACCCTGGTCTTTATAGATCATTGCCTGTTTATTAAATGTGTTAATAACATCCTTTCTTGCTATTTTAACACCACTTTATGTGTTTTTATATCCTCTCTAGTCAACTACATTAAAATACCATAACTTACCTTCTATTCCTCTGCAGTTCTTGAGAACAATTATATAGATGCTTGGTTAATGTATGGCATATTGAAAAAGTGTGCAACACAAGAAATCAAAGGGAAAAATATATTGTGATGTTAGAGATGGCTGAAAAGAACTCAGCTAAATATGTATGTTAGTGATATAGACTAAAATACCAACCATCAAATCTGTCTCAAGGTGAAAACAGATGACATTTCTTCATTTCCTAATTTTCTACCCCAGATATGTTCTCTTATGTAGTTAGAAAAAAGGGCAGGTTTTAGAAAAATCCAAAGGGGGAAAATTTGGTTTTGTATTACTCATATTTACTCAAATATAATTTTATCAATAATTATCCTGTTGAATGTGTATGTGTGTGTATGCGTGTATATCTATGTGTGTGATTATATAACGTTTGTAAAGATAAACTACAAATCGACCTCTGGTCATGGCTATTTTAAATTCTGAATTAGTGGTATTTACATTGGCAATGACTTTGTATTCTTGGATATACTATTGTATTAATTCGCATACAAAATTCAATAGGTAATAATCTTTTTGCCTAGAATTTTCAAAAGATAAAGGAATAGTCTTTAAATAATATAATAATTACCGTAAAACATTATATCATAACACAGTGGAGAAAAAGAAGGCTGAAAAATTGGATGGTAATTCCCTAAGCTTTGCATTAAATGTTGCAAAGAAAGGATCACAGTAAATTTGTGATACACATGTCTGATAAATGTGTTAAGTGCCCTAAATTCTTCAATTTTGATTAAAGAGAAAGGCACATACTTTAGAATATCACATGTTTAGACAGAATACGTTTATATTCTACACATATATTCTATTTATATTCTTGATTGACTAAAGAAACAGGAGAATCAAAATACTACATTTAAATTTTCCTGGGTAAATATTCAGTTAGGACTCCCAGAATTTTGTGGTATTTGATTTAGGAAAGATAGTTCATACATGACAGTGTTAATGGTATGTGTTTCAAACTAGATGCCTCAACTGTATGAATATATTTAGGGGGCTTATATGATCATTGAAAAAAATGTATTGATAATAAATTTTCACTCAGGTGATGAGTAATACATAGTAATTGTCATCAGAGACCTGAAAATACGGTACAGGGTGCTGATATAATAGAGTTTGTCATATACAGTGATGACGGTGGTTTCAAGAGACTCTGGTGGCTGTGTTGGGGATCAATGGACAGCTGACTTTTGACTTAGATCAAAGGGACCCTATAAGGGTTTACTGGTGGGCAAAAGCTGGGTGGAGGTTATGTGAGGGGGGTCTGTGTGGTTTCCAGTAGAACATCTGGTGTTGAAATCCCTGAATCATGTTGTGCCTTTTAGCAAGACGTTGACGACCATTAGTTCTCTCTCGTCAAGTAAAATTAAAATTATTTGACAACGGTCATTTGCTCTTTGGAGAAGATCTACTAAATGCACTTAAAATTTTTTAATTTAACAAGTGTTAAAATCTCCTGTTCCACTCTAATTTATCACTGAACCCAACATCTTAAGATATCTCGAAACTTCCTAAGTTGCTAATTATGAAATCACAAACCATCATTAAACTGTTCTCTTTTCTTAAGTTTATTTATTTATTTTGAGAGAGAGAGAGAGAAAGAGGGGCAGAGCGAGAGGGAGAGAGAATCCCAAGCAGGCTGCATCCTGTCAGCACAGAGCCCAACGTCAGGCTCGATCTCATGAACCATAAGATCATGACCTAAGCCATAATCAAGAGTTGGACAGTTAAGCAACTGAGTCACCCAGGCGGCCCATCATTAAACTATTCTTAACTTTTATGTGCTATACCAGGAATACATTATTTTAAATGATAACAGTTACCTGAAGTTTTTTAAATAAACAATTTTAAATATTGGGGTGAGTGTTTAAGACATAGATGGGCATTTTGCATTATAATGTAACTTATACATATAATGTTTGCCCAGTTTTTTAAAGGGCAGATTTTGAGACATGTTACCAGCTTAGTATTTGTATTGAGATTATAAAACTTGATTTGCTTGGCACCTGTAGAATCTAAGGCTGACAAGAGATCAGGTAATCTCTCTATATTCTTGATCATTTTCTCAGGGCAGTTCAAGAAATACAGGAAATGGAAAAATTGTACTTTGAATCTAATTGTTTTTTGAGTGACATTAGATAAAAATTTTAATCAAGCATTTTTTAAAAGGGATGCTGGCATCAAAGTTTAAAGTGTTGTCTTGCATATTGATGGGCTCTAAACTTTTGGAACACATACTTAGAAACATGGTTTCCCCTGTTTCTCTCCATATGGGTGGTTGGCAGTTAGTATACTCCTCACTTCTCTTTGCCTCTTGACTCACTTTCCTCCCAGGAGACAGAGACACTGACTTGTGAGGCTGAAGAAAGCTTGGTATGTTTTCCCCCACACCTTTCTCTTCCCTCTATCCGGATGATATACCTAAAGTTTTGTGCTTTCTCTTTTGCTCTCCATGCCATATCTCCTATCAGGGTTACCTCTGACCACAGAGACGCAAGACAAACCATGTCCAGGGATACCTGAGACTGAGTAAGTGGCTACCCTGGAGGTCATTGTTAGGAGGCCCAGGTATAGTTAGATGTGGTTAGTTGTTTGCAAGATATTGACCAGATTCATCAGTAATAAAAATATTTATGGTCCCTACCTTTGTTCTCTTATAACAACTTTTATTAATTAAAATTTTTTTAATGTTTATTATTACTTTTTGAGAGAGAGAGAGAGAGAGCATGAGTGGGGGGAGGGGCAGAGAGAGAGGGAGACACAAATCTGAAGCAGGCTCCAGGCTCCAGGCTGTCAGCACAGAACCTGATGCAGGGCTTGAACTCATGAACTGTGAGATCATGACCTGAGCTAAAGTTGGACGCTTAACTGACCAAGCCACCCAGGCACCCCATAACTTTTTTTTAAATTGAGTTTCATATAACAACTTTCAGTTGGTTCAGAACTCTGCTGGAAACAAGGGAGCTTTTTATTTGGCATCCTCAAACTCCCTCAGTGGGATTGCCTAAAAGGATCTGTCTCATTTTATAGTCTCACAGAGGTTGACCCTGAGTGAAGATTAGAGAGCATATAATTTACTAGGGAAAGGGAGGGAGGTGGGTAAAGGACATGTTATTAAGCCAGTGTCCATGATGATCAAGTTGACATTTATCCAGCTGGGGAACTTTGGAAACAGACTAGGGCTACCCCAACCAAGATGTGAGAGACTTGGGCCATTTATACAACACCTTCCATCAGTTATGATTTGGGAGCTGCTCCTGAAGATCATTGATTCTCTGACACTTCAGGCCTGCAGTATGGCAGAAGGTTCTGGAGCCATAGCCAGGAATGCATAGCAACATTATTCATGTACTGGAAGTTGAAATTGTAGCCCATATGTACTGAAATAGAAAAGGGTAAGTGTTATGTAAAGGGCTTAACAGTGTGCTCTAGATGAAAGCTTTATTAGGGTCAGTTGTGTAGTGGGCATTGAACCCCTCAAGTGAAACAGGCTTTAGAAGTTCTGGCATTGAGATCCCCTGAAAGTTTATATGACTAATATGATTTTAAATTAAGTTTAATTAATTCATTAATATACCAAGTCTCTGCTTTAAAGAAGCAATATACAAAACTTGGAGATCTGTTTGTAAAGTCAAATCGATATCCCTCTTTGGTTGATTAGTAGGTATCAGTTATAATATTAGTTACTTTTCCTATACACTTCAGTGTTCAAACCTCAAAATTCTCTGAGGCAGCCCTCATATATTATCTCTCCAAACTGGCATGGTACCAGCCAGAGATCTTGAAGTCAAAGTAGAATTAGATTCAAATTCTAACGATGCTATTGAATAACTATTGTCTTTGGTCAAGTTACATAATGTCTTTGACTTTCAGGTTCCCAACCTAGATAATGTAGGTTACATTAAACACCCAACAGATCTGACAATTGAATGAAGTAATGCATGTACAGGACCAGCAGGGAGCCTGGCATTTAGTAGATAATCAGCACAACATTAGTTTCCAGAACCATGAGGAAACAGAGTATTAGAAAAGTAAACTTTTAGAGATCATACAGGTAGCAAGTGTTGGAGATAAAATTAAATCCACTAATGACACTAAATACAGCAGCCATTCCACAACATCAATCATTAATAGAAATCTTTGCCTCTGTTTTTTTTATCTCCTAGGTGCCATCCTGTTGGTGACTATAATTACTGTCCCTGAAGAATGAAACAAAGACTTCCCACTAAGATCTATTGTAGTCCAATTTATATTTCAGAAGTTTAAATTGATAATTAAGTGATTTTAACACAAACTTTATATTTGAATCTTAACTTTGTTTGAGGTGATATTCTGCTGTAAGTATCTGGTGATAGAGCTGGCATGTATTTATTTATTTATTTATTTATTTATTTTTAACGTTTTATTTATTTTTGAGACAGAGAGAGACAGAGCATGAACGGGGGAGGGGCAGAGAGAGAGGGAGACACAGAATCGGAAGCAGGCTCCAGGCTCTGAGCCGTCAGCCCGGAGCCCGACGCGGGGCTCGAACTCACGGACGGAGAGATCGTGACCTGAGCTGAAGTCGGCCGCTTAACCGACTGAGCCACCCAGGCGCCCCATAGCTGGCATGTATTTAAATGATACTTAAATTTTATTAAAATGATGAAGCTAGGATTTGGGCTCTGAAACTAGACTGGGGTTTGAATCCTATTCTACCACTAACTAGCTGCTTTTGTGCCTCAGTATCATCATTTATAGAGTACAGATTGCTTTCACCAAAGTTGCTACAAAGGTCAAATCACTGAATATGTAGAAAGTGCTTAAAATGGTGCTGTTTCCATAGTGAAGTCTCAATCAATGTTATTATTTGGGAGAAAAGTTTCCTGACAGAATGTTGTGTGATATCATAAAATGAATACGTTAATAAATGTGGGATTAGGAGCCTTGGCTAGGAATTTTTTATGTCCTTGCAATAGTTGATGATGATCAGGGCCAGAAATGAGTCTTTAATAGTCAAGAGAAAGCCACGTAGATGGAGACCAAAATGGAAACTACAACCAAAAAAATGTAGAACTTGCTCCTGGCATGTTTCCAGAAGTCTCAAGTTAAGAATAGGCTGATTAGCACAATTATTTAGTGACCAGTAAATTCCTTGAAAAAAATGAAAACAAAAGCAGATAATTGAACGGGTACTTAAGAGATGATACCAAATGTGACAGAGCAGAAGTAACCACCTCTTGTGACATACCTGATAATATATTTACTATCTTCTGCCAAGATAGTATATGTTGTGAATGAAAGTCCTCAGAATGAATGAATCGCATTATCATGAGACATTTGTCCCATGAGCCTCCATGGATAGAAGCGGAGCCTGGGTTAAGGAGGCGGTGAGACAGTCTCACACCATATTTGGAATCACTATCCCCTTTTGGCCCTGTGATTCAACCCGTTCATTTCTGTACCATCAATGTCTATATACGTGGTGATTTTCTTTGTTTCTCTCCTTCAAGGCTGAATTCCTTTGGTGTGCCTAGTCCACCTTGGAACTTAACTCCACTTTTGGGTGAAATTCTTTCTCCCATATCTCCATCAACATTAAGGGCCACACTTGGGAATATGTCACAGAATGATTGGGGAACTTCATAGTGGCCACAGAATGTTCAAAGACAGTGCCAATTGGCAGGCTGCCACACTTACCAAACTCAGAGACCCTCTGAGGGCAGTTACCTATTTGTAGAAGTCAGCTGAACAATATCGTATCTTCCAACCATTTGTACTGTTACATGAACTGAATTTATTATAATGTGTGTAGTTGTTATCAGGAAACATTGAAGATGCTTTTGAGAGTTCATCATTAGTCCATAGGATCTAAATTAGTCCAGGAAGGGGCATTCAAACTGACCTGCCGAGGGGTGCCTGGGTAGCTCAGTCAGTTAAGCGTCCGACTTTGGCTCAGGTCACAATCTCGTGGTTCATGGGTTCAAGCCCTGTGTTGGGCTCTGTGCTGACAGCTCAGAGCCTCGAGCCTGCTTCAGATTCTGTGTCTCCCTTTCCATCTGCTCCTCCCCCACTCACTCTTTGTCTCTGTCTCTCTGTCTCTGTCTCTCTCTCAAAAATAAATAAACATTAAAATATATTTTTTTTAATGAATAAACTGACCTGCCTAAGTAGGAGTGAAGTTTGAAGAGTAGTCCAGTGGTAGAACTCTAAACGGGAAAGGCTCTTTTGGCATTTGAGGAATTGAGCTTTGGTTCAGTTTTATGGGGTCAGTCTGCAGGGAAGTCTAGTAATCAGACTGCCAGAGATTAGAGATAAATAGACCTCTGTAGCTAAGGCTAAAAGTGAATTCTGTATTCTCTTGGCTCATTGGTTTGTGTAAATTCATGCTGCCCTCTAAGTAGTGCTTCCAAAAGCATCTTGTGGGTGGGATGAATCGTGCATACGTAAATGAGTAGGTGAGAGGGCATCAAGAAGGACCTAGAAGAATTAACAAGATGATACTGAGACCTATAAATCCAAGCTTGATCATCTGCCAGCTCTTTGAGGGCTGACTTTGTTCTTAAATGGTGGTAAATTTATTTTCCTTTTACTTTAATTCACAATTAATATTTACCACATTGAATAAACTACAGACATTGTTTTATCATTCTCTTGTGCTCTAATCCCTCTTCCTGAGCAATACCATCTTTTGTCTACTGTTTCACTTAATGCCAATTTATGATGGGAGTCAGAAGAGTCAAATGACCCAAATGGAATCATGGGTTTATGTGTATTTCTCTGTGAATACACATATTCACACAGAATTATGTGTATTATGTGCATTTTGTGTATTATGTGTATTATTTAACTGATGTCATGTGACAAAGTCAAAAATAGCCACACACCCTTGAAGTAACCAACAACTCATAGAAATGTTATGTTCAGAGAGGAAAATTCTGTTTCACTGAATTAGCTTCTTTATAGGGGTAAAGTCTATTTCTTTCATCTCTGGCCAACCTATGGGATCATAACATTCATGCATAAAATCTCAGGGCAAAGCATTTAAGCCTCGAGAATGTTCTTTTGTGGTTTCAATGAAGTGATCAAGAATAGAAAGTATTTTGGAGTGATTCCAAACAAATTCAATGAAACAAAAACAGGGAAGTAGTTATGATACAGTTATACCAATGTGATTACATCTGATGATTATAGTCAACAGAAACGGTCAAAGCCATGGTAATTTTGGGGAGGAAAAAATGTGTTTGATTTCTTATATTTCAAAATTTTTTCTAGCATGTTTGTTGTGGGTCTGAGGCACTAGCCAGGACCATGCCATCAAGGGTCAGCTATGTTTGCAAAAACTGTTCCATCAGGATTGGTATAATCAGATGAATGGTCTGTGTCTTAGAGTACAAAAGAATTCAGGACCCAATTTCCACACTGTTTTTGTTCCAAAATGTGGTTGTGAATTGGCTATTGAAAATTCTTAATAGTTTTCCTTCAGACTTATGTTTTTGTTTGTTTGTTTGTTTGTTTGTTTGTTTTTATGTCAAGCCAGGACCCCAAACTGATTTAACTTATAATGCAATTGAATACACATGACACTGGCTTGGTTTGTGAATCTCTGAACCAAAGAATCAAGGCAGGAGAAGAAGAGAAAGAGAGGAGAGGATGAGTTGGACATGGAGAAAGAAATAGAAAGCAAATAAACATAAAGCACACAAAGGCAGAAATTATAAAAAGAAGGGAACGCAACATCTCTCCAATTCCAGAGTAGATGGCTCACCCCAGGAAAATTGAGTAAGAAGAGTTTTTCTGGAAGCATTCTGTGTCTCTCTAGCTCTTTCTCCTTCTATTTATCACCCCAGCCTTTTATATCTCTAAACCCTTGCCTAGTTTCCACCTCAAGGTACTTTAGGCACCAGGAGTATATATCCCTCTCATGTTCTATCTCCACAGTACTTCTGGTCTAACCTATTTGTAAAGGGAAAGTAAAAAACAAACAAACAAACAAACAAACAAAAAGCCTAATTTACACTAACTTCAGAACTGCTGCTAGAGTGACAGCACTCCCTATGCACTTATATTCAAAAATTATTTAATTCCAAAGCATATTGAATGAGTGGAATTTCAGATGGCTTGAGGATAAGTGAACAAATAGACGTAATACAGAGAGAAGATCTTTTACAGTTCAGAGGTGCAGAAAGCATGCAGACTAACCTTTCTCAGGAGGCTATTCACAAGCTAGCTGTGCTGGCCCTTCATTGCTTCACCCAAAGAATCTCTAAACACTTAAGGTTTTTCAAGAAATCTCTGTTATTTCTAAAGTTCTCTCTCTCTCATTCTCTCTCTGTCTTCCTACTGGAGTATTAGTGCCAGCAAAGGGGGACAGTGTGAACTCACCTTTGTGTTCCTTTACCCTTCACTCCATTTTCCAGGCTTACCTGGCATTAAGTGTTCAATATCGAATAGTCTTCAAGAGTGTAATGCATGTTTTGTACTTCCCTTCTAAGGGCCAACACGTTAAAAAGTACCGTTTCTATTGTTTTTCAAATAAAAGAAAGCATGGATTTTCCTCCTCCAAATAGAAAGTCATGGTTATATTTCTATGATTTAAAAATTGGAAGCTTCCAATGAAAGTAGGTGCAAGCAAGGAATGTGCTTTTATACCCTGGGCCATTTTCTCTAGAGGTGGAGTTGAGACAACTTGAAACCAAATTTAACTGCTCTTCAAAATAATGGGAACTTTGTGAACAGGGTCACTCTTAAATAATCAAAGGCATCACATCTTCAAAAAGCTCACTGTCATTGCCATGACATTTGATACAGGAGATGCTGGGATGAGAAGGGAGACTTCCAGTCACCGGAAAGATTGCAGCCTAAAATTATATTGGAAGGGTTCAGTAAAAGGGAAGATAAAAAGACCATGACACTGAAGCACTGAAGGGTTTTGATTATTTCAGCATGTGGTCTAATAGGCAACAAATTCAGCAAGATGAGGATTAGCATAATGTAATGAGACCGGGATTAAGGAACCAGAAAACTGTAAAGAGAGTAGTGAAGATTCTTCACTTAGGCAACACAGATCAGGGTAGGCACGAACGAAAGGAGAGAGAAGAGCTGCCCATCAGATACTATATTCTCTTAGAATCGGTCCCCATCTTTAATACAAAGAATGCCTCTGAGCCTAGAGTGTCATAAAAGCCAAGATATTTCCTAGATATTTCACTGGGTGTCAGGATATTTTCTTTTTCTTATGTAACTCACACTTCTTAGGGAAAATGGGACTTTTTTTTAAGAGACAAATTAAATCCCATTTGCAAATGGATCAGTAATGCCAAGTTGTCAGAATTTTAAAACCTGTGAGAAAAGATGGAAGACATTTGCTTCACAATTACCGGAATTTGGGTGACATCACTGGGTGCTAATTGCTTCTTCACAATTGAAGAAGGGGCTTGTTAAAATTGATTTAGTTGGATTTAACACACAGTCCAAGAGCAGATAAATGGAAATGATGTGCTCCATGAAGGAGGTGCTATTAAGAGAAGCAGATTGTTGTTCATGATGGGACTCCATAAAATAGGCATAAAGAGGTTAAAATAGCCATAAGGAGATGATGAACAGTTAGAAGCCAGGAACAATTGAGTCATGTCCTCAGAGACAAATGGGAATATATAATGTACTTTTGAGATCTTAATGAGAAATTTATAGGTATTTCAAGCCAAGTATGATTATTTTCCCTTTCTTAAAGAAACATATTGATGTTACAGGGTTCTTTGAATATTCTTACCAAGTTTTCCTGTTGCTGATCAATTTCCATAGTTAGGACATCTACAATGATGGTCATAGCAGTGAGGATGAGATTTTCATATTCGTATCTTTTTCAAGAAGATACTGCACTGTGGTATGCTCTATTTCAAGACAGAAGGTGTGTTAAATTGTTCTTTGTTTTGTTTCTAGAGTGGTTATGGATTGTCATGCAATGGGCTCCTCAGGTTTTCTAAAGGATTATCTTAGCATACAATCCTATTTGGAATGATACTGAAAAATTTACGGTGGCTTCCGTGCAAGGCTTGGGAGCAGAGACTAGAAAATGAACTCAAGAATAAAGCTCTTTTTATTATCAGTGTATCTCATACCTCATGTCCTTTCTTTTCTTATTTTGGAGGATGAGCCATTTGGGGAAGTTCATTACATTATGTGTGTTGTTCTTACACCAGAATGAGTGCATAAGGCAGACTTCTGGCAGCTACTTCTGAGATGTACTACAGAGAATGGTCAGAATGTGCCCAACGGTGTCCCCGGCTGGATAAAACATGTAGAGTAGTAAGCTGGGTCTCTGTTTGCCTTGCAGGTTGGCATATTTTTGCAGATTGTGAGGAGTACACATTTTTCTTATATGAGCTCTGGGGGGGGGGGGGGAGTCACTCTCTCCAGTTTGCCTCATGTGGTTAAAGTTAGCATGCTTGTCTTCTTTCCTTCTCCCTTCCTTCCTTTCTCCCTTCCTTCCTTCCTGAACTAGATTAATGGCAACTGTAGATTGAATAATCTGGGGATTTAGGTAGTGTGTTATTTGTATTCTTTTTTTTTTTTTTTTTTTTTTTTTGGTAGGCAATGGAAACTAACAATATTGAACTTCTTGGGCATTCTGAGATTCTGAAAAACAGTGAATTTTAGGAAATCCTCCAACCCTTTTATGTTCTGGGAACCAGGTTAAAGAATGACTCCTCCCCATAGGACTTAAATAGACCCATGGATGTCCCTCTTGTTTACTTATAAGACCAGACACAGACACTCCAAATTCCTATTCTTTTTCCCTCCTGAACGATCAGCTGAAATGTTTGTCGCCACTGATCAACTGGAACAAAATGCTCATTTGTCAAATTTGGTTAACTTGCTTTCTTCTCCAAGTCCCTGAACTTTGACCTATCCTCAGCTTGAGCTGCAGACAACATCTCCTTTACAGTCCTCAGAGAATAGGCTGCTCTCAGGGTAAAACATTCTCTAACCTGCTATCCATTAACCCAGCCTTTCCCTCCACTTTCCTATGCCTGATTCTTTTTCTTTTTTTTAAGTGTTTGTTTAATTTTTGAGAAAGAGAGAGAGAGACAGAGCGCAAGTAGGGGAGGGGCAGAGAGAGAGGGAGCCACAGAATCCAAAGCAGGCTTCAGGCTCTGAGCTGTCAGCACAGAGCCCGACACGGAGTTTGAACCCATAAACCGTGAGATCATGACCTGAGTCGAAGTCGGCTGCTTAACCAACTAAGCCACCAAGGAGCCCCTGTTGATTCTTTCTAAACTTGTTTACTCCTCTCTTTAAAAGAAAACTTTGTTGCCCAATATTTGGAAACACTTGCATATCTTATGGTCTGAGCATTCTCCTTATTGTAACAGTCCCTTCACTATCTCCAATGCCTTACACTAGTCCTTTTGAATGAAGTCTCTCCTAAGTCCAGATTTTTAGTTTTTAATTATTTTTTTTTTTGATTTGACAAAAACTTGTAGACAAAGCCAACAGAAGATATGGAGCAGTTCAAAGACTTAACTGAATAAATAGATCATAGAAAGGACAAACTAGGTAGAAGTAACCAGATTTCATGGAAAGTTGATTTAGATCTCCAGAGTTGGGACTGATGAGCTCCATCCATGTCTTGCCCTTATATTATTCCCCTCAAGAGATAAATTCCAGGGACAGAGAGTCAGTCTTGTCTGACTCAAGTCACAAAAGGGCATGCCAAACCATAAGAGACTCTTAAAAACTGAGACTAAACTGAGGGTTGATGGGGGGTGGGAGGAAGGGGAAAGTGGGAGATGTGCATTCAGGAGGGCACCTGTTGGAATGAGCAGTGGGTGTTGTATTTGGAAACCAATTTGACAATAAATTTTATATTAAAAACAAAACAAAACAACAAAAGGGCATGCCTGACTGGACGTCCTACCAACAGCATATATACTGGAAGAAAGGTGATTCCTCAGATAAAATCTCTGATCCTGGTCCAAAACAGGAGAGAAATGTTGGGTAGGTCTTTACCCAGACAACGGTGATTTACTACTATAGGTATTATACTTACCTAGAAAGCTTAGCACACTTAGAATTTCCACAAAAACAAAATATATGAGAAAATTACAGATTTGCATATACATGGAAATGCAGCTCTATGCCAGTAATTCGTATGGCTAATCTGCAAAGTAACCACTTGATGTCACTTTGATATATATTTTTTCATTCTTTGTCAAACAGAAATAAAATATTAACAGTTATAGTTATATAACATAATTCTCTCTCTATACTTATCTAACACATATTTCAGGAGCTCAGGATGTGATGTAGTAGTAGGGGAAGTCATTAAGGTGCAGCTGACTTTTTGTAAGTGACCTAATCCATGTGTCTACAGAAGAGATTCAATGTCTTCTAACTCTTCCCGGCAATCTTCAGCTTTATAAGCAACTCTGCAGAACTATTTCTCTCTAGCCTTATGTCTTCTCTCATTTGTTTTGGCAGTGTACAGGCATGAGCTAAATTATGAGAACTTTCCTCCCACCAAAAAGCATGTTACATTTCAAATATTTAATAACTAAGCGAGAGTTTGGTCTCTAAGATTAAGCCTAATTCTTTTAGTCAAAAAGCAAGACACTTCAAGACATTCCCTATGTGTGTGTGAGAGAGAGACAGGGAGACAGAGACAGAGTGAGAAGGAGACCGGGAGAGGTATTTCATTTAAAAAGGACTAAATTGGGGTGGCCCGGTGGCTCAGTTGGTTAAGCATCCGACTCTTGATTTTGGCTCAGGTCGTGATGTTGTGGTTCATGAGATCGAGCCCCACATCTAGCTCTGCGCTGACAACATGGAGCCTACTCTGGCTTCTCTCTCTCCCTCCCTCTCTGAACCTCTCCCACTCATGCATGCACTGTGTCTCTCAAAAGAAATAAACTTAAAAAAAAATAAATAAAAAGGATTAAATGCTGTTTTAGCAGGGTCGGGTAGTCACTAAGACTTGGATAGAAATCCATACACATTTAAAAAAATTGTTTTTAATGTTTATTTACTTTCGAGAGAGAGGAAGACAGAGTGCAAGTGGAGGAGGGGCAGAGAGAGAAGGAGACACAGAATATGAAGCAGGCTCCAGGGTCTGAGCTGTCCACACAGAGCCCAACATGGGGCTTGAACCCACGGACCGCGAGATCATGACCTGAGCCGAAGTCAGACGCCCAACTGACTGAGCCACCCAGGCTCCCCTCATACACATTTTTAATCTAGGGAAGCTACTAGAGCTGTAACGTAGTTGAGCCTGGTAGTTAATTCCATGTTAGGACTGAAATGTCTTTCATTTCTAAGGTGCTTTTGGCATGAGAAGTCAGGGTTCCATGTGGCTGATTCACAGACTGTATGAATTAGCTCACATTCAGCTGATTGATCAATCAGTTTGTTTATTGCTCAGATATAATACTCAGCAAACTGACTGACAGAGCCATGAGGAAAGCAAAACAAAACAAAACAAAACAAAACAAAACAAAACAAAACAAAACAAACTCATCACCAGCAAATAGGACTTCTGGAAAGTAGAAAGCACTATTCTAACATTCATAACAGAGGCTCAGTAAACTCTTACCAATTAATTAAAGCAGATCTTGCATATCTGTAAAAACAATATTACTGTAATTCATTCTGCAAAAAGAGACTTTGAACCTAAACTTTTTGGTTCAAATACTGACCCCATCATCTGCTAATTGTATAACTTTAGACAAGTTACTTAAAATCTCTGAGATTCTGCACCTGGAAAATTGGGAATAATAACAGTAGCTAATTCATACTTTGTTTCTGAGAAGATTAAATATGTTAATATATCATAGTATGCTTAAGAGTGTCTGTCACATAGTCAATTTCCACTAAATGCTAGCTATTTATTGTTACTATTATTTTTTATCCCATAAGTATGCAAAGATACCAAAAATTATTTGCTTTGGAAAAGTCAGTTTCTCTGAATTCTAGTTGCCTCTCTTATAAATGACAACTTTTCACCATTGGTCTTTATACATGATTATTTTTAGTTTACAGAATCCTTTCAAAATATGACATATGACAGTTAGGTGCCTGACTTCGGCCCAGGTCATGATCTCATGATTTGTGAGATGGAGCCCCATGTCAGGCTCTCTGCTGTCAGTGCAGAGCCTGCTTTAGATTCCCTCTCTCTCTCTGCCTGTCTCTCTCTCTCTCTCTGCCTCTCTGTCTCTCTCTCTGTCTCTCTCTCTCTGCCCCCTCCCCTGCTCATGCTCTCTCTCTCTATCAAAAATAAACATGTTTAAAAAATGACATCATGCAACCTTCACAACAATATTAGGAGGTAGAGGGCACAGGTAAGACTGTTTTTCATTTTATGGATGAGACAGCGGAGGCTCAGAGAGATTAACTGACTCGCCCAAAGTCTTTGTAACACCATGACTTCAATGCGAATGTTTGTGGCATAAACTCCTGTGCAGTTTGTAGGACGATTTCCAGAATCTCCCCAAATATAAGGATACTTACAGAGTTTCTGTCTAGTTGAAGCTTTGAAGTTAGTGGGCAGGCAGCCACTCATTAAATCTCTCTCTCTCTCTCTGATTCCACAGTAGCTGCAAGCCTACATAATGTTATCATATTATAGTCTACTTAAGTCAGTTTAAACATGCGACCTTGATGTATTGCTGAAAGCATTACACCCATGTGATTCTGCTCTTCTGGTTTATGGAGAGCCACTCATTTTCATATACATTCTGCCAAAGTGATTTCTGTGCTGATATTTCTGGTGTCAGCTGATCTTGTGACGGAGCCAGAGCCTGACTCAGTCACCTGCTGTGGGACAAAATAGCTGGGGGTCTTTAAGAAACATGTTCAGCTTAACTTCTAATGTCATGGTTCTTCCTAATAGCGTGGATTACAGTGCCAGAGCCTTTTGCGATGGTTTATTAACCTGTCAGAGGCATATCTGTGAATAATAATGAAGCCAGGAGATGATATTACCTTGCAGCATAAAGGGAGTGTTGAAGAGCTTTTCCTGCTCTCACGTCCATTCTGTAGAATGTAATCAAATGCAGCAGCCACACTCTTCCAACCCCTGTGCTTCCTGCCTTGCTCCTTTGCATTCCCTCAACAACCAACACCAGTGCCCAACAATCAAATAGCATTAGATTATCACCAATAGCTTGTTACAAGGAAGAATTCCTGTAATTCTCCAACAGTACAGGTGTGCTGTCTATGGGGGGGGGGGGTGGATTTCCATAGCGGTGTCAGTTACCCTGACAGAACCAGCTCTGATTGGCAGGAAATGTCACACATCAGCTTCTCAAGGGTCTGTGAAAGCTTTTATATATCATTATTCACCTTTAAATAAAATACAGCTAAAACTGACACTCAGGTTTGTAATGAGATGAACACCATTGATGTTTTCTGTATAGTAAGGCAGGGAACACATTCTGAAAATTCCCAAAGAAGAAGAGCCATCATTTTTAGTGTGAAATAGCAGCCATCAGAAATGTATTGGGTATCCACTTCATTCAGCCCCTGGCTAGACACTGTGCGAGAACCTTACAATAAGTAAATGAAGCAGAGTTGTCTTGTAGGAGTTCATCATTCCTCCGGGAAGGTAAAGCATATATTCTGGAAATAATTTTTTTAAGTCGTGAATTAACTGGGGCGCCTGAGTGGCTCAGTGGGTTAAACATCCAACTTCGGCTCAGGTCATGATCTCACAATTCATGGGTTCAAGCCTCGCATCAGGCTCTGTGCTGGCAGCTCAGAGCCAGGAACCTGCCTCGGATTCTGTGTCTCCCTCTCTCTCTGCCCCTCCCCTGCTTGAGCTCTCTCTCTAAAAAAAATAAATAAACATTTTAAAAGATCATGAATTAACTGAATGCTTAAATTCAACATAGGCAAGTGCATGACTATGGATGGTGAAGAGAATGCATGTTTTGAGTGATCAGGAAGGGAACTATGGAGGAAAGAAGTGGGTTCAGCAGGAGAGATTAAATCAATTCCTTCCTGACCATCTAACATACAAAAGGTTATGTGCTAAACATTTTGTTTATGTTGCATGGGGGAAGAATAAGGATATCATTGTGAGGAATACCTAGGTAAATTGAATGGAAGGTCCTGATTTTTCACTTTCCTATGATAGAATTCTACATCTACACTCAGACCTGGTAGGTAGTGGGGTTGTATACTTCCTTTCACCTTGGTAGTGGCCATGTGACTTCCTTTGGCAGATAAGTTGTTAATGGATGTGATGGGAGCAGAAGCTTGGCATGTGCTGGTCTAGTTGGATTTGCTCTTGTGTCTTTAGGTCTGCCACATAAACCACATTGCTGAAATATTTCCCCCTCTGCCCAGATCTGAGAAAGAAAATCCATGGAGCAGATCCACACCCAACACTAGAACAGCTGGACCCCATTATGCAAAAGCGCAACTCACCAGCAGAGCTCTTTGGAGCTCAGCTAATTTATTTTTAACCTGATCGAGAGAAGGAGAATACATGTTTTGTATAAGCTACTAAGATACTGGAGTTTTGGCTACACAGCAAAAGCACACTGAGAAAAACAGAAAATAGAAATTAAGGTGGCCCTCACAAGAATTTTAATCTAGAGGGGAAATAATGGCTGATTTAAATATCTATACTATCAAATGACTATACTATTCAATAAGTAGGATAAGTGTCTTGAAAGAAGTATAAAGTATTGTGGGGAAGAGGGTTCACAGGAGAGGTAAGAGGCCTTATGTTTACAAAGATTTCATGAAAATGATAGCATACTCTTAAAGGAAGGATAAGATTTGATCAGATTGTGGGGAGAAAAGGGAAGCAAGGAGAAAGTATCTGACAACACCTAAAAGTTGCTTTTTTTTTTTGGTAACCCAAGTGTCTGACATGAAGTTTTTGATTGCTTTGATGAGGCATCCACTTCGAAAACAGCTGTCCTCCATAAACACTTTGCCAGATACTGGCCTAGAAAAACAACCAGGCTGCCCATCCCGAAGTGTCTTTGTTTGAGAGCTCTCTGGTTGACTTAGTAACTGACCATTTGATTGCTTGTTTTCCCTTCCCACTCATATGTTTTACATTCACCAATACAGAGTGCACCCTGAGAAGAAACCCTGAGGACCCCCTCTCCCGCCCCCCATAAAAGCAGAATGCCAGGCCTGTGCGCATGGCAACCTTGCTGTGTGACCCCAGCCTACGATGTACTCTCCAGGACTGGTGAGTAGTAAGACTTGTTTTTTTTTTTTTTTTTTTTTCTTTTTCCCTAATTTATTTGATGGTTGTGGCTGAGGTGAGTCTTGCAATCTTAATAAACAGCACAAGGGCTGGTCCGGCCACAACAAGGGGAAATATGTGTGAGGGTTCTCCTTGGGCCTAGGTGAGTGCCCCCAGGCATTTCTAGCCAATAACATCCCTGTGGAAGGGCTGAGGCCAGGGCACAAAACAATATTTCAGTTGGGAAGGCAGAATTCATTGAGAAAGAAAGCAGTATTTGCATGGGGATGATGTATTTGATTTCCATTGCTGCTATAACACTTTACCCCAGAGTTAGTGGTTTCAAACGATACCCATCTATCATCTAGTGGTGTAGGCCAGAAGTCTGGGTGCAACCTCATTTAGCTAGGCTCTCTGCTTGGAGTCTCCCAAGGCTATAGCAAGGGAAGCAGAGCTGTGTTCTTTTCTGGAGGCTCTGGACATATATCCACTACTAGGCTCGCTCATTTTATTGGCCAGACCCAATTCCTTGTAGTTGTAGGACTGAGGTCCTCACATCCTTGCTGGCTGTCAGCTGGGGACTGATCAGCTGCTTGCTTCCTCTCCGACTGCATGCGACCTCCCTCCTGCTGGGGTGGTTGGTCAGTGGTGGGGGGGGGGGGGTAGAGTTTGTCTTCTCCTCCCTCTCCAGCAGACTCTTTGGCTTCCCCATTCTGCTTTTAAGGGGTCATATAATGACACTGTACCCAACTGGATAATGTGGGATAGTCTCCCTATTTTCAAATCAGCTGATTAGTAATTACCAGTTGGTAATTTCCACCTGCAAAGTTTTTCAGACGTACCTAGATTAGTGTTTCATTGAGTAACCAGAGGACAGAAGTCTGAGGTGGGAGGTAGGGGACTTCTTTAGAACTCTACCACAGGGGATATATATGAAAATTAGTCTTATCTGAATAAAATTGAGGCAATAGTTAAGAGAGTATAGAGACATAAGCCTGGACAGATAGATTAGAGCTTGAGACTGGAAAGCTTTATATGCCGGGATGGAAGTGATAGAGAGCAATGGAAGGTTCTTGTGTAGAGCTGTCAAAAAATCAGAATTCCACATTTTTATACATTATACAGGGCTTATTGGGCAACAACTTCCTTTGTATACTGTGTAAAAATGTAGAATTTTACAGAACATCAGCCCATTTTGTTCAGGAGAAGATACAAGTTCCAGCTGACAGGTTATTAATTGTCATGGTAATTTTAATAAGATGTAAATTTTTAAGTTTATTTAGAGACAGAGAGATAGCATGAGCATGGGAAGAGAGGGGCAGAGAGAGAGGGGAGATGAATCCCAAGCAGGCTCCGTACTGAGCACAGAGCCTCATGCGGGCTTCATCCCATGATCATGTGAGATCATGACCTGAGCCAAAATCAAGAGTCAGACACTTAAATGACTGGGCCACCCAGGTGCCCCTGTAATTCTTTTAGTAGTAAATACAGCAAGAGGGATAGGTAGGAAAGCCCACCAGGGCCAAATGTAAAAGATTTTTGATGCTGAGTCATGGGCTGGAAACTGAGGGAAGTGGGGAGGATGAGAATTCACTGTGATTTCAAGCACCAGTGGTTGGAAAGAAGGTAGTGCTGTACCTGAAACACGGAGTGAAATGCACATGAAGAAGGTTAAAGTTTGTGTGGACAGTTTCGGAGAGAAGCTACCCCACAGGCAGTTGGGATATAATCTGGGCTAGAGACCCTGAAGCTATCCTCCATGAGACAAATGCCAAAGTTTGGGGGCACATAAGACCAGTGAGCAACTGGAGAGAGGATGGGGAGGGAACACAAGGAGAGGCTGAGAGCAAAACTTTGAAAAATGGCTACATCCTGTGAGGAGAGATACAAACAGAGTCTAGTGATGGAAACCGAGAAAGAGCAGCCAGAGTCCTAGAAAAGAGAGAAGGAAAATCCAGTGCCAAAGAGGTAGAGAGAATTTAAGAAGGAAATGATTGGTGATGTAAAGTGCAGAAAAATTAGTTTATTCCCGTCTTTGCAAGCATTAGAAGTTGACCAGAAACCAATTTGCTCTAACAGATGGGAAAAAGATCTCCGGTAAGCACATGATGATCTCAACATTGTGGTACACACACATATAACTGTGTTTTTAACTGTGTCTTTCATTTACAAAAATCTCCTAACTGACGCCCACTAAAAGTCCCCAATAAACAAAAATTTCTTGGCTTCAAATACATAGATCATTCAGGAAATGGCAAGGAAAGAAAATTTACTCTCCTTTTCCTTGGCTTCTATGGGACAGAGGTTTCCTTAAAAAAATATCCTTTTGGGGCGCCTGGGTGGCTCAGTCGGTTAAGCATCTGACTTCAGCTCAGGTCACGATCTCGTGGTCCGTGAGTTCGAGCCCCGCATCAGGCTCTGGGCTGATGGCTCAGAGCCTGGAGCCTGCTTCCGATTCTGTGTCTCCCTCTCTCTCTGCCCCTCCCCCGTTCATGCTCTGTCTCTCTCTGTCCCAAAAATAAATAAACGTTAAAAAAAAATTAAAAAAAAATATCCTTTTAGTTGCCAGAAAAAGGGAGGCCATGATCTTTTCCCTGGAGAGAACACTTTCAGAATAGAGTGGCCTGTTTTCGTCATGTCACAGGTTAGTGTTTGGCAATTATTTCTGATGTTAAAAAGAAAAAAAAAATAGAAATGATTATTAATTTGTATTTGGTCAGGTTACTCGGTTACTCCTGACCAATGAGAATGCACACAACCCCTCTCCTAAATTGTATAAAGTGCAGAAGTACCACCTACCCACCCTCAAATCAAATGTGCTCCTGAATAAAAGTAAAAATTGAAGAAATGTGGCTAGTGATTATAGAGGGGAAAAATGCCCAGATTCATATATGTCTAATTTAAGCTTGTATGTTTTTTATTGTAGAATTGTTCTAGTATTGTATATTGTCTCTACCTCACCCCCAAGAGATTCCATTAATTGACATAATATTGACTTGTGTAAATATTAATGGCAGGACCTCAGCTTCCCATACTTGGATCTTTTATAGTCCCTTATTTTTGGCAGGGAGAGTGAGAGATCTTAGCAATTCAATAAACATTTATTTAGTCAACATTGGAGACTCTTGGCCAATATAGGAGAAACTCTTGTTCTTGCCACTTCATTGGGGTCTGAGAGGGCTCCATGGAGGAATGATGTTCATACTGGTTAAATTTCCCTACGACTCACTAATTGGGTTCAGTTTGGGTGAAACCAACTCAAACTTGGCTGGCTCTTGGTGCTTCCCATCCGCCCCCCCTCACCCCCTGGTCCCCATAGGACTTTCAGCTCCTAAAAAGCCTTGCCCAAACCTGAGTGGATATGTGTTCACAGGCCCTTTGGTTAGTTGCACATGCCATGGAGAATCCAGTTTTATTCTTCTCCTATGTAGGTACCCCTCCCCCTCAAATGATGCCTGATGACCAAGAAGCCTCTGGAACATGATGCAGCAGTGCCACTCTTTCTGCTTTCTCCTGTGAGACCCCAACACACCTGCCCCCAGGACTGCCTCCTGATGGCCTAAGCTATTGGCTCACAGTGTCAGAGGCTGTGAGGTTCCATAGAGAAAATGGAGACTATCTCTTTTCCAGAGGCTGTCACACTTGTGTTGGCATGCCTCAAAACATGAATCCTGTCTTGAAGCTGGTACCTGCAGTTCTTTGCTTCACAGGGCTCAAAGACTGAGTTCAGCCAGCTAAAAATAGCTGAATAACACCATGCTGTTAATCAGTTTGCCATACAGCTCCCAGGTGCCTGTAAACTCCCTCCCTTTTTCAGACTAAACCAAAACTTATCACAGAAATGTATAATTTCAGCCCATTAACGTATTGGTGGGATATTATGCAATTTTATTTTTTGAATCAAGGTATCTCTGATAGCAAGACATGATCATAAAAGTGTGAAATATGCATCTGTATCCATGTCTAAAAAGGGAAAATAACATAATACTGAATCCTTCAAAAGGAAAAAAAAAGGTTTTCTTGCATAAATTAAGATAAAATTGAAAGACAAAAGAGAATATCAGTAAAATGAAATTGGCAATATTTACAAGACAAAGTATTAGTATATTAATACATAGACTTTTTTTATACACAACCCAAAAGAAGATAATTTTGAATAACAATAAATCAAAGAAGAGATAGAGCTCATAAGCTGATGAAAATAGATGCAAATATGCCAATAATTGGAGTATTTCAAATTAAAATATCAAAGTATTTGTCCTCAAACATGCAAAATTACATTATAGGCAAGGTTACAGCAAAATAGTTACCATCCTCTATTGCTTTTGGAAATGCTATTTGTTGTGAGTACAACTTTGCTGGAATTGATTTTTGACCTGTTCATATCCTTTCACCTAGTAATTACGTATCTAGTGCAAAATCAGATGAACACAAACTATAGTGTTATTTATAATGTTCCAAATTGAAACTAATGTCAACACTTAAAAATATTACGTTGGCCATTGTTTTTGTTGAGTTCATACTTGAACAAAATACCACAAACCTGGTGGCTTACAAAAACAGAAATCTCTCAAATTGTAGGCTAGGAGAGTGAAGTTAAAGTGTTGCCAAGGCTCTCGGGGGAGAATTTGGTTTTTGCATCTTCTATCTTCTGGTGGCTGATGGAAATCCTTGAATTGTGCTTGCATCATTTCAGTCTCTGCCTTCATGGTCATGGTGCCTCCTTTCTCTATACTGACCTTCTTTAAAAAAAAAAAAAAATTAACGTTTATTTATTTTTTTGAGAGACAGACACAGAGCATGGGCTAGGGAGGGGACGGAGAGAAAGGGGGAGTCACAGATTCCTAAGCAGGCTCCAGGCTCCGTGAGCTGTCAGCACAGAGCCTGATGCGCGGCTCGAACTCATGAACCATGAGATCACGACCCGAACTGAAGTCTGACGCTCAATCAACTGAGCCACCCAGGTGCCCCTCTATACTGACCTTCTAAGGACACTTGTCATTGGATTTAGGGCCCAACTAGGTAATCGAGGATGATGCCCTACTCTCAAGATCTCCTAAACTTAGTAACATCTGCAAAAAGACCCCTTTTCTAAATAAGGTAATATTCTCAGATTTCAGGTTTTCTGATATGAATGAATCTTTTTTGAGGACCACTGTTGAACTCATTCCAGCTATTAAGTTCTTGTGTATCCATTTGTTGGAATAAAGTCATTGAAATCACATTTAGATGGTATGAGAAAATTACCTCAAGAATATTGAGTAAACAGGAAGATAGAATGGTATATGGTCTAAAATTCCAATTTTGTAGAAAGAAATTTTAAAAAGGAAAAAGAAATATCCCACAAACACACATAAAAACAAAGTGGAAAACTTTTTATATCATGATGTACCAAAATACTTCTCAAAATGACCTTTTTCAGAATGGTGGGATTTAAATTTGCTTTCCTTTCCTGTTTTCAGTATTTTTCATCTAAAATGGGCATGGATTTATTTTATAACAAGCAGGTTTAATTTTGTTGTTAAACAATAGAATAAAAGATGTAAAATAAGATGTAAAAAATGAAAACTGATAAGAACAAGCAGTTATTTCATTAAAACAATTAACTGCAAATATATGAAAACCTGTAGTTTTTCCGTATACTTGTAATAAACTGGAGAACACAGTAGTAAAGAAATCTAATACTCTTTTTTTTTTTTAATAGCTTTATTTTGAGAGCAAGAGTGGAGCAAGGGGGAGGGGCAGAGAGAGAAGGAGAGAGGGAATCCCAAGTAGGCTCTGCACTGTCAGCACAGAGCCCGATGAGGGCTTTGATCCCACTAATGATGAGATGATGAGCCACCCAGGGGCCCCCTCTAATACTCTGTTAAAACTTCAAATAAAAACTGTATTGTAATTACATGGAAAGGGAAAAAAAAGAAAAACCCTACTGAGAGACAAACATACTGGAAACTAGAGACCTAGTCTGCATTATTTGATGGTGAGACAGTGTTGAAAAATGCCCTCTCTCTCAGTTGCATAACAGGTTGGCAAACAAGAGACAGAGAAGTCATCGGAGAAATAATGGCACCCAGACTACGGAAAGGGCTGTACACAGTCTTTGCCATCACAATGAGGTTCAGGGATAATCTTTGATGTTCTAAATGTGCTGCAATGGCAAAATCTTCAACCCTGCTTTCAAGGTACGAGCATTGAAGCTTGAGTAAATTATTTCTTTTAGCTGAGTCAAGGTTACTTACCTGTAAATTGGGAAGCATAAAACCATTTACTTCGCAGGTTTATGTGAGAGTCCGATAATGCAACGGGCATGGAAGTACTTGGTAAAACTGTAAAGAACTCTGTAAAAGTTACTGCTCTTTCTGTTTGTAGTACACGTGCACAGTGACCGTGGTCTCTTGGGGCTCATAGAAAGTCAACTAAAGAAGCCTTGCTGAAGACAATTTTGATAATTTCTTTACCTTCACTATTCTGAATTATTTCCATGACCTTGGGAAAACCAATTAAAAAAATGTGAATGTTTATTTTGAGAGAGAGAGCGTGAGGAGAGAGGGACAGAGAGAGAAGGAGACGCAGAATCCAAGGCAGGCTCCAGGCTCTGAGCTGTCAGCACAGAGCCCAAAGTAGGGCTCAAACCCAGAAACTCGGAGGTCATGATGTGAGCTGAAGTCAGATGCTTAACTGACTGAGCTGGGGTGCCTGCGTTTGAGAGTTAATAATAATCCCTCTGGGACCTTAAACTGAGTGGAGTTGTTCTGTACATCAACACAGGAATATCACAGTGGATCACTTTCCTATCGTGTGACCAGATCCATTGGACACCCACGGAACTAATTCATTTGGCTGATTTAATTAAAACGGTTGGGTAGCATTTATCTGATATCTGACAATGGATTTTGGTGGGTCTGTTTCCAAAATAAAAAGGGACTCTGGTTTTATCTAATTGATAAGGTTGTAGCAGTTAGAAGACTCAGTGATGTGGAGATTTAGCTGGAAAATTCACTTTTAGTGGGGATTTAGGAATAGAGTGAAGTTCAATAGAATTGAGAAACGGGCTAAGTGCCTCAGAGTTGCCTTCTGCCCTAAGAATCTGTTGGGAAAGCAAAAAAAAAAAAAAAAAAAAAAAAAAAAAAAAAAAAAAAAAAAAAAAAGATCTGGTTTAGCAAACAGTAGGAAAATCAATAATACTTAGGATGTTAATTAAATTTGAAATTAAAAAATGTGCTGTTATGAGCTAGTCTGAGTTGTGCCTGGAGAATGATTACTAGCAGAATTTGAGGATTCTCTTGGTCTAGCTAAAACTCTTCTCCTCAGACAGGACTTTGAGCTCTTTGAAAAAATGGACTTCAGATTGAACTCCAAAAGGATTTGTCAGCTCTACCCAGTTTGCTCATGATCCACTAAAGACCACCTAGATATTTAAAAACAAAACAAAACAAAAAAAACTACTCTTGAATTTCCAAAAAAAAAAAAAAAAGTTTAGTCCTCCCACAATTTCTCTTTTAACTCACAAATTCTTTCAATAAA
This sequence comes from Panthera uncia, assembly GCF_023721935.1. NCBI lineage: Eukaryota > Metazoa > Chordata > Mammalia > Carnivora > Felidae > Panthera > Panthera uncia. Next base: position 62,360,716 of record NC_064818.1, on the reverse strand, counting down.
TTGTGTCTAGTAATTCAGAAGTCAAATTGAATGGAGGGGAAGGCTAGGAGAGGGCTCCTGTTATGTAACAGATCATTAGGTTCTTGCCTCTCTTATACATGAGGAAAATTCCAGAAAGGGGAAAAGTGTATTTTTGCATGCTTGATTTTTCCCAGAATCCCTTGGCTGATGGCAGCCTTAGGAATAACCATAAGACCAAGAGTATTAGGTATCCACACAATATGTAGGTATGATGGTGGTCATTATCTATCTGGGATGATAGATTTGTGCTTTCATTTTTCATCATTATAAAAACTGTACATTGTTGAGGAACTAATAAATCCCAATACAGCAAGCATTCCTTAGATGGTTCCATGATATTTATGGAAACTACATTTTCTTCCTTGTACTTTAGTATTACATTAAAAATTATGTTGAAAAGTTATTTAGGAGCAGGGCACATTAAAATGTAAATAGAGGTAAAGGGTGAGGTTTAATTCTCAACCTGCTACTACTTATTTTAAAGAGACCATATTTGCATTTTTTTCAAGAATCTGGAGTCCCTGATGATCAGGATTTGGGGAACCGTGTTTGCTTTGGAGAAGACTTTCAGAGCCCCTTGCATCACAGGTAAGCTTCTGCCTGCTGCCTCTTTCTTAGAGTGGTTCTGGGTGTTTGGCATCTTCATTGAGATTTGACTCCTAGAAGCATTAAGAAAATACGGACTACAACCCTGCCATATCTAAAATGAATTTACTGCCTCCCCTTCTTTAGACTGGCCTTATCTTCTGCTAGTCAAGTAGTTATTCTGAAAGATTTAAAAAATTAGTAAACTTTTTCTGGTGTTTTGTGCGGGGTGTGTGTGTGTGTGTGTGTGTGTGTGTGTGTGTGTGTTTTGTCTTATTTTTTGTTGTTTGTTTTGCTGAAGTTTGCAATCAAACATGAATTCTGGGCTATTTAGTAAAAGCAAAGTAACCAGCTTTACCCTTCCATACCTCAATGGACATGAAGCTATGGCCAGTTGCTTCTCCAATAGATTCTAATAAAACAATACTTTTTCTTAGTAATTCACTCTTCTAAGCATGGTTCTACATCATACTAAGCCAGTCCCAGGAATCTCCTTCTCCTCTCCCTGTGTTTGGAAATAGGTGCATGATAGAATTCTGGCCAATAGCAGGCAAGGTAGATCCTTCTTGGAAAGTAAGCTCTATTTGTAATAACAGACACAAAGACCTTGTCTTACTCTGTTGGAAATCTTGGTGTCTAAAAGCTACATATATATGGAAGCCATTTGATGACCCTCAAGAACAAGCCAACAAACTGAAAATGGTTAAGGGAAAAGAGAGGGGATACATGTGTCCTTGATGTTGAACTAATGAGTGATTTACATTGGAGCTGCCCTACCTTGTGTTTTCTTAGGAGTTATTTTCCTTAATATTAAGGAAAATATTTTTCTCTAGAAAAAGAAAGCACAAAGAAAACCCAATACAACATTGACACCAGGATGCAAGTTAAAAGCACGAATAACCGATTCTTACACCAGCTTGATGAATGGAGAACACTTCACATTGCTTCAGTTTAATTTTCTTTTAATTTGACAGTCCTTATGTTAAGGTTCAGAACTCAGAATCTCTTTCCCTTTAAAGGCTGAGTTAATCACTTGTTGAAAGCATGGAATAAAGAAGTTGAATCTCTGATGTGTGTGTGCATTTGCACTGCTAAATATCAAGAAGTGTTCCTCTTGAGGCCTAGTTTCAAGTATATATTCAGCTTTGGTCACGACATCATATTCACATTCAGGAGGTGGGGCTACTATATTGGACAATATAGATTTAGAGGGAATATCAATTAGCATGCTTTTGACGGGTCATGGAAGAAGCAACTCAAAATGGACAAGAAATACAGAGATAAGCTGTCCTAGAACAAGTTCCATGACATCCTTTGAGATTCAGGTTCTTTCCAGAGTTTGGTTCTGCATTCCTTGAGAAGTTGGCTTTGCATTGTAGCTACTTTACAAAAACAGCAGAATTCCACTGGACATGATTTGAAAAGCTCTGAACTAGATGTGTTTTTATATTTCTTTAGGTTATAGAATTCTGATTTATTCTATCTGAATATTTTGTAGAGAAAAGCTTATATGCCTTTGAATGTGCAGTCTTCCTCAGAACACCTAGTGAACCAAACTAGAACACAGAGGGCTTCAATTTTGTCTGAGAAATTCTGGTATGAAGCAAGATGCATTTGGCAGAAATAGGTTAAATGTGAATTTAACAGCCCTTGAATGTTTTGAGCAAAGCATTCACCAAAATTCTAATGGGAAAAAAAGTTCATTCAAATAATTATAAAATACATATTCAATATGAATTTAAGATACCTAAAGGAAAGATCATAATTTGAAACGCTGATGCAATACCAGCAAGCTTGGGATTTCATTTACCCACTAACACAGTGGCCAGAAAAACCTGTCATCTGTATAATGCTAGTCTGTGTGCCAGATTGTCAAAGGAGACTATTACAGTTTAATAAATACACCTCAACGAACATCTGGAATAAAGAGTATTAGCATTCTTCTGGTACACATGATAACAACAAATACTTTTTTTGTAGTGTATTTATTATATACTAAAAAATTCATTAACTACTTTTAGTGTTTGGGATGGCCTCTGGATAAAGTATAATTCAAGGAAACACATTTAAAAGGGTAGAAATCTGTCATCGCATATATCACACTGGTAAATTTTGATGAACTGTCACTGGTGATTTTAAACAAAAAGCCTCCATTTTTAATGCTTATGAACAAATAGGGTGTATTCAATGTCTCCTGGTTCCAGTCAATCTAGAAATACTTCAACAACAGCTGCTCCAACTGAATTTTGGCTCATTGGGTTTCTGTCAAAACTCAGAACTACAAATACTGCTCTGAAGATAGGAGGCGAGGGAAAACTTCAAGAGTGTAAATGATTTTGAAGCTCAAAATAGCTCACATTGACTTTGGCACAGGAGTTTATAAATCTATTCCTAACTCAAGCCTATTCAGGGTGCTTTGTAAATGAAATAGTTGGCAATATCTGTAAAATCTCATCATCATGAAGCCTAACTTTTCATTCTTCTACCATGAAGGAGATGGGGACAACGAGGCACCCATCGAAGTAGGTAGAGGCAGTATACACAGTGCTTAAGTGTTTGGGCTTTAAAACCAGGCTGCCTAGCTGGAATTTCTGTTCTGCTAATACCGGTGGTAGGATCTCAGACAGGTTGCTCAACCCCTGTGCACCTCAGAGCAAATTCAGATTGGAGATAATGCCACTTCCTAGAGTTGTCAGGACGGTTAACAAAGTTGATCCACACAAAGAAGAGTCCCTGACACATAATATTCAATATCTTTAAATGGCTCTTGTAATTGAGTTTATTATTAAGAAATTCCTTAGCTTACTCTTCTCAGCTCACTCATATTTTTTCTTTTTTTAAAAATAGGTAACATGCACATCTTTAGACTCGTTCAAATCATCAAAGCCTAAATCTTAGCAATCTTGATGACCTTTCCATCCTAAGTGGATAGGAGTCCACAAATCCCCTCTGGAGAGCTCTCCAGCATTCTCTATCAAGAAATTAAGTACACCTCTTGGAAAGTCAGAAGGGCCAGCTTGCTTCGTTATAGCCTGGCAAAAATTCTTGAAGCAGTTGTGAAGTCTTTGGGTATGGAGCCAACATGTTCTTTTGATAGGCTTTAATCTTCCATCAGGGTTATATTTATTCTTAAAGTCACTTCCAGTTCCTGAAAGATGATTAACTTTACTTTGGACGTATAGCCAGAGAGGTTGCTACAGTTCCTAATTCTCTTAAATCTCTGGATGTGAAATTCCTTTCACACAATATCACTGACCTGGAGTAAGTACTATGTGATTTGTTAACATGATAAAACTAGTAAACCATAGTAGACAGGGTAGCCTTCTGAGGCCTGTGATTTCTCACAGCACTTGTAGTTTATGGCAATATCTTTCATCCAGGGAATAGGTTTGATTATTTTAACACCCTGAAAGATAGAGAATTTGTAGGCTATTTGAGAGGCGGACGCTTGGATAGTTTGCTAACACAAGGTCAGGTTTCTTGTTTTCTCTGAGATAGAACTATTTGAACAAATGCTCTTACATCTTTGTTTGTGGTTCTTTTTTTTTATCGAGGCCAGGGATAAATTTACATTTAAAAAATTCCATGATCGTCTTTAAGAAGGAAGCTTTTATACTATGCTATTTAGAGATGGGAGGTATTAGCCTGCATTCATTACCTGATTTTTCACAAACTCCTGTCTTCAGCTATAGCTCTGCTTTATTTCAAGACAACTTAATAAAACGTCTTCGGAAGAATTTCTCAATCAGAGCCCCCATGACATGTAATTAAGTAATGAAGCTCAGATTTTTAGGAAGGGATTTGTGTTGAATTAGAAGTAGGAGAGATGACTTAACCAGGCTTTGCACAAAGAAAAGTGGAGATGTGTGACAGGGAGAAAATCGTGTAGCCAGAATGACTAATGAACCTGCTGTGGTTTTAAATTATAACATTATACCTAGAAAAGGAGTAAAAAAAAAAAAAAGAAAAAAAGCCAGAACTTGTGTTGCTTTTTTGTTGTTGTTATTGGCTCTATAGTAAGGCCCACGGCAGTTATTCTGAGTTTAGTGTTTATAATAGTCCCTCTTGATGCCTATTAAAATGGCAAATTTCTTTGTCCCACCTAAGAACTGCTAAAGGAGGAGTCTGAAGTTTATGTGCAATGAAGTTTGAGATCAGCTGGCATGAAGTAGCCCCCCATTTGCCTCATTTTTGCCTTGATATCTCACGTGCCTTTGCTAAATTTCTAACCCAGTCAAGTCCCTGCCCATTTTTCTCCCCTGGGCTTTGTTGAGGTAAAAGTGACAGATCAAATTATATATATTCAAAGTGTACAATGTGATAATTTGATATATGTGTACATCGTGAAATGATTACCACAAGCAGGTGGATGAACACTCTGATCACCTCACAGAGCTACCTGTTTGCGTGTATGATGAGGATGCTTACGCTCCTCTCAGAAGATTGAAGGTAGACAGTAGAGTGTTAATAACTGCATTCACCGTGCTGTACAGGAGATCCCCACAACTTGTTCATGTTACAGCTGCGGGATCGTACCCTTTGACAAGCATCTCCATTTCCTTCCCTCCTCAGCCTCTGACAAACACCATTCTTAGCTCTTTCTGGGAGATTTTTTCCCCCTTTTTTTAGATGCCACATAGAAGTGAGCGTATTCAGTATTTGTCTTTCTCTGTCTGGCTTATTTAGCGTAATGCCTTCCAGGTTTATTGGCGTTGCAAAAGGTACAGTTACCTTCTTTATCCTGGCTAATATTCCTGTGTATCGTGTGTGTGTGTGTGTGTGTGTGTGTGTGTGTGTGTGTGTACCACATCTTCTAAAAACTTAATTTTTTTATTATTGCAACATAATTGACATACAATGTCATATTGGCTTTAAGTGTACAACATAGTGATTCAACAATTCTGTACATTACACAATTCTTACCATGATAACTATAGTCATCATATGTAATCCTACAATGTTATTGCAGTATTATTGGCTATATTCCTTGTACTATATTTTTCAAGTCTATGACTATTTTATAACCGGAAGTTTGTATGTCTTAATGTCCTTGACCTATGTTGCCCATCCCCTCCCCACTCACCTCCCCACTGGCAATCACCAGTTTTTCTTTGTGTTTATGAATCTGTTTTTGTTTTTTCATTTGTTTTGTTTTTTAGATTCTGCAAGTAAGTGAAATCATGTGGTGTTTGTCTCTTTGACTTAATTCACTTAGCTGAATACTTCTTAGTTTCGTACATGTTCTCGCAAATGGTGAGACCTTACCCTCTTTGGTTGAGTAATATTCCATTATCTATAATCTGTCCTCTCACATTTTTATCCATTCATCCATTGACATACCCTTAGGTTGTGTCCATACCTTGGCTCTTACAAATAATGCTGCAATGAAAATAGGTGGGCAGCTATCTCTCCAAGATCCTGACTTCAATTCCTTTGGATATATACTCAGAAGTGGGATTCTTGGACCATCTGGCAGTTCTACTTTGAACTTTTTAGGAACCTCCATACTCTTGCCCATAATGGTTGTACCAATTTACATTTCTGTGCAACAGTGTACAAGGGATCCCCTTTGACTTCAACACTTTTTAATCTGTTGCCTTTTTATTTTTATCAAAGCCATCCTAAGAATTGTGAACTAATATCTCATTGTGATTTTGATTTGAATATTTCTGATGATTCATGATATTGAGCACATTTTAATACACCTCTTTGCCACTTGTATATCATCTTTGGAAATATTTCTGTTCAGGTGCATTGTTCAACTTTTAATCAGATTTGTTTAATTTTTGTTTTTGTTTGCTATTAAAGTGTTTGAGTTCCTTGTATATTTTGGACATTAACCCCTTATCAGATACTTGGTGTGCAAATATTTTCTCCCATTCTGTATGTTGACTTTTTATTTTATTGATTGGTTTGCTGTACAGAAACTTTTTAACAGTCTTACTTTGTTGCCTGTGTTTTGGGGTCATATCCAAAAATCTTCTGCCAAAAACAGTGTCAAAAAGCTTTCTCCCTATGTTTATTTCAGGGAATTTTATAGTTTTAGGTCTGAAATTTAAGTCTCTAATTCACTTCAAATTAATTTTTGTCAGTGGTATAAGATGTGAGTCTAGTTTCATTCTTAAGCATATTAGACATCCAGTTTCTCCAATACCACTGTTGAAAGGACCATCCTTTCCCCGTTGTGTATTTTTTGTTTTGTTTTGTTGCACCTTTGCTTAAAGACTAGTTGACAGCGTATGTGTGGGTCCATTTTCTAGGTTCTTTATTCTGCACCACTGGTCTTCATGTCTGTTTTAATGCCAATACTGTACTGTTTTGATTACTACAGCTTTGTAATATAATTGGAAATGAGAAAGTGTGGTGCCTCTAGCTTTGTTCCTCTGGTTCAAGATTGTGTTGGCTGATCAAGGTGTTTTGTTTCATATGAATTTTAGGATTGTTAATTCTATTACTGTGAAAAATAACATTGGAATTTTGACAGGGATTGCACTGGACCTGTAGACTGCATTAGATAATAGGGGCATTTTAACTGTTCTTTCAATTCATGAGCACCAGTTACCTTTCCATTCATTTGTCTTCAATTTCTTTCATCAATGTCCTGTAGTTTTCAATGTACAGATGTTTGGTTACTGGTGGTATTTTTTACCTCTTTGAAAATAAACTTATTCCCCAATGTTCAGAGCTGATGCAGTTAGTAGGAACTTGAGTTGAGTCTAGTTGTTATAATATTTATTTAGTAGTGATCACCTGCCACATGAAGACTATCTGGTCCTGAAAGTCCTGGGGGTCCTGCCTTCAAGATGCTCATGGTTGGGTAAAAAAAAAGAGAGAAGCTAATAGATACCTATGTCTGACCAGTAACATGTGAGAAGTACTTACCGTGGGCCCTGAGGAGGAATATCTAGCCTAGCATCAGGGATGTGGGGAGGGTCAGGAAATAAATTCTGGAGGAGATAAAAAGACAGAGGATTCTAAAGTGATGAGCAGCCTTTAGGACAGGGGCATTTGGGAAGATGAGAAAGCAGGATGGGATGGGGAGTGTCATTTCTGGCAAAGTGAGGTTTTTGGAGATAACACATATTAGGTGATTCTGAAGATAAGTCTAGATAAAAGAAAGCAAACCTTTGGATTTCATACTTAGGACTGCAGACTTTGTACTGAAAACAAAGGGAAGGTTGACAAAAGGATTTGTTTTAAATGTACTCAGGCCAGAGATGGCATATAATTAAAATGTAATAGTATCAAGGGGTGGAGATGTTTGCCCATCAAATCAGTTTGCAGTTTAAGGAATAAAACATAATTCTTGGTTCTTTTGTGGATGACAGTGAAACCGCCTTTGGCTGTAAGAACTCAGTCTCGTCTCTGAAATCAATAGATAAGATTAATGGGTAATGTTTACCTGAGCTGAAGCTTTATGCTTTTGGAGTAAAGATATCCTAGCATGCACAGGTGATGCTACTTCAGAGAATATATATCAGCACAGCTCAGTCTACACATTAGAGGAACTCTATTATCCATAGAGACAATAGAGCATGGTGGTTAGGGACTCAGGATGTAGAGTCTGGTGCCCTGGGTTAAGTCTGAGCCCTGTCATGTTCTATTTTTGTGACCTTTGGTAAATGACGTAATCTAAGTCTCTGTATTCTTTTTTTTATTTTTTTAAGTGTGGATGGTAACACACTTCTCAAGAGTAGTTAACATTAGATAATATATTGTTAGGAGTTAAATTGTCCCCCCCCCAACCCCCCACCAAATATATTGAAGCGTTAACCCCTAAGAAGGTATCACCTTAGATTGTGACCTGATTTGGAAATAGTCTGGACAGAGGTAATCAAGTTTAAATAAATTCATTAGGGAAGTCTCTTATCCAATATGATTGGTGTCCTAATACAAAGGGAGAATTTGGACATAGAGACAGGTACATAGGGAGAACAGCTTCTGAACATGAAGGTAGAGATTGGGGTCATGTATCTCCAAGCTAACCAACACCAAAGATTGCCAGCAAACTTCCAGATGCTAAGAAAGAGGGATGGAACAGATTGTCCCTCACAGCCCTCAGAGGAAACCAATCCTGCTGACATCTTGATCTTAGACTTCTAGTTTCAAGAACTCTGAAACCATGCATTTCTGGTTTTTAGCCATCTAGTTTGTGGCATTTCATTACAGCAGCCTTAGCGAACTAATACATATGCATAATCTGCCTGACTCATAAGTTCTCAATTATTACTAGTTTTCCTTATTGATGTTAATACTGTTTTGTCACAGCCCTGGCTTCCTACTCACTCTGCCTTACCTGACATTGGTCATTTGGTGAGTGGGCCTTGTTCTAGGAGTTAAGAGGAGGAAAGCCAGAAGTACAATGCGATGTGCGATGCACAGGTACCTCACAGATATGTGTATAAATCAGGGTCGTTCAGGAAATACTAGAACCAGTTATTGACCAGTCCAAGGCAGGTTTGGAATGGTGACATGACAGACCAGCAGAGAAGAGCAAGGGCTTTAGAGATTAATAGTCTAGACTGACATCTTCAGGAAAGCCAACTAACAAATGAATCAACAAAACACAAAACAAAGATTTGATTGTGGACGAAGTGGAAACTGAGCATGTATTGGTAAGATAAAGGTCTGCTTCCATGGTTGTGTATCTTTATTTATCCCTGAATCAAAATATCTTATTTTTATATGGGATTGACTACAACTGAAGACATTTGCAAGAAGGAGGAATATAGAAGAATAGAAGAAGGGAGGGGGGAGGAGGGGAAAGAGGTATGTGTTAAGGAGCCCAGCCTATAGGTGGTGATCATTTCCACCGTGAATGAGGCAGTTGGCAGAATTCCTCAGGAAGGTGTGATGGAACCTATATCAGTGCAATTTATTCTTGAGGGGCTCTTGTGGTAAGATTTGTGAGTCCATTAACTCTGGACTTAATATAACTGGGCTTTGCCTATACACCTGACCAACCATGGTAAGAGAAGGCAGAGAAAATAAATGCAAGTATGTGTGTGTGATAGAGGAGTGAGGACAAGTGATGAAGAAAAAGCAATAAAAAGGGGATATAAAGAAAAAAAAAAGATAGGCACCATGATTAAGCGCCTAGATTCTAGTTCTGTGACTTAGGGTAATTGACCTCTCAAGATTGTGTCTTCATCTCTATAATGAAATTAATAGCCCCCATCTCCTTAAATTATTATGGGGATTAAATTCGCTAATATGCAAAACCACTGTCTTGTTTTTATCCTTGTGTTTTTATTGTGCTGGGCATCTATTGAGATGGTACACCTAATGTGCGATGCCATCCAAAAGAATCTGGTAGAGCCTCATGTGCCAAAAAGGCAGGATGTTCAAAGTCAACAGTGAAGTACAAAAAAGCAAACTGTAAGAGGCAGTGTACAATGTCTTCCCATTTGCATGAAAAATGATACATTTTCTTTCATATCTGTGGCAGAATAAAAAAATGATTATAGTCATTCCTCTATGGACGTTGTCTGGGACACCATAGACATAAGTAAAAGGAATCACATTGTACTGTATTTTTCTTTGTTACATTTAAAATTTTATCATTTGTGTACTCTTTTCAATGGAAAACAAAAATAGAAATGAAAGTATGAGTTCCTGTCCTGCAATGTGTAAATGAGATTATATGTAAGTTACCATTGGCCTCACAGTTAAAAAGCTCTCTAAAACATTGACTGTGATGATATTAAGAAAGGGGGCTTCCCTGTTTCCGATTCTGTGTCTCCCTCTCTCTCTGCCCCTCCCCTGTTCATGCTCTGTCTCTCTCTGTCCCAAAAATAAATAAAAAACGTGGAAAAAAAAAATTTAAAAAAAAAAAAAAAAAAAGAAAGGGGGCTTCCTTTGGCTTTCAATATAATTATGGAATGGATGAAAAATGAGTGACTGAAAGAATGGGGTGTTAGAATTTTAAGTTATGCTATTTGTGTCACTTTGCTGCTTGCAATTTTGGGGAAAGATAAACCACACTTTGTATGGTGTGGTTTACATGCATGGTTAATGTTGGTTCATCTCCATGGTTTCCTAATCTTCTAATGACCTGTAGTTTTGCCAGGGCACCCATTTTCATGTTACCAGACTGGAGTTTAGAGAATGGTCCTCCAAGTGCCCCAGAGATTCTCCACTAAAATGAGATTTCCTGGCCCTATGCTTTCCTACGGAGAGTTGTGTACTTGAGTAAAACTTTTCAGTTGAAGGGGGGGGAGATCACATAAGAGGAATGTGTGCTTTAGAGCTAATAGTGTACAAGTTTTGTTCCTCCAAAGAAAAACGTAACCAAAAAAGAATTCTCTTTAATCTTGACTTGTTGACATTAAACAACCAACAAACAAAACAAGAATCATTATAGATGGTTTGAAAATGTTAATGTTATGCGCTGGATAAAGTTAAATTTTTTAGTGTTAAATTAGGGCAGAAAAATTAGTCTTGAAGGGGCAATCCTTAGCTAGGTGGCTAACTTAGGCCATTCTTCTCATCTTGATCTTCTATAAACATCCTTTATTTATGGGTTTATTTTAGAAGCCACCATGAGTCAATCTATATCCCACTTAATTTCAGCAGACGGGTGCTGGGAAACTTGTGTTGTTTTCTTCTGCTGTACCTGTACCGACAAGAGGCTACCTTTAATTGGTGATTTGTAGGGAAGCAACTAGACGGCAGCTCATTAGTGTTGGAGCTGGTGACTCTGAGGCCATCCGCTGGAAATGAGCTGAGAAAGTTGCCCTCCACTGAAAACTTACTCTGCTAGTATAATGTAACCCCATACCATGTAAAAAACAAAACCCTTTAATACTAAGGAAAATACTTTGTTTTTCTTAATTGTCTGTGCTGTGTAAAGTTAAATGTACTGCTTCACTATATATGTATGCAGCCATGACATTTGTTTTGCCTTGATTGGGAAAATCTCCATCTTAGCCAGAGCATAAGGGGCCTGTGGAAGTGTAATATTTTAAAGTTTCTCCTACTAGTGTCTTTGGTTCCTCTTTGATTACTCTATAGCTGTTAGTTGGTTAATTATATTTTCCAGTCTGCATACTTCATGACAAATAGGAAAAAAAAAAATTAGTGTGAAAGCACTGTTAGTAAAACACCCAAGACATTAGTTATCTTGCATCCACCACAAAGAATAATGGGTTTGGCTGTTTCCTTCAGTTGGTTTGTGAAATAGATGCTGTGGCAAGTTAACTATTAGGTTTGATTTCCTCAAGGTCCTAGAATCCCAATAATCTGATCGGTTTCCCAGATAATTCTATGTCCTTAAGTGTCAAATAGAAATTGGAGCTCTAGTTCCTAAAATTGCAGCTTCAAGCTTACTTATTTCGGTGCTTCTTTCAGAATCAGTCTTTGATGCTTTCATGCATGCATGTTTGTTTTCAGTCAACACTTACTGAGTACTTACCGTGTTCTGGGTGCTGGTTGAGAAGCTGAAAGTAAAAACATGATGACAAATAACGCAAAATCTGATATGAAGGATCTTTAGGAAACAGACAAGTAAATAGATGATTCTACCCGAGTGTCTCAGTAGTAAATACAGAGTATTCTAAGAATATAGAGGAGGGATACCTAATTTAGACTCTGATGGAGGTGGGAGATACGGAAAGTTTCTGAGATCTGAGTTGAGTCTCAAAAGATAGGTGGATGTCGGCTAGGTAAAGAGTTGGGCAAATTTACTTCTTTAGAAGCTTAGAATTCTTACTATTTATAGAAATATGGTAAAATTAAGATCCATTAAAAAACTCATAAGAGAAAAAAAACCTATGTAAAGAAAACATTAAGCCTAGAATATTAGGCAGAGGAAAATCTGTAATAAGCTGGGTAGAAAGGGAAGCTGAATTGTAACCTCGTCTCAGGTACAAGGATCAAGATTTAATGACCTGGAGATTCAGGATGCTTTTTAAAAATCATTTCTGGGTTATCTTATTTTTTTTTTTAACGTTTATTTATTTTTGAGACAGAGAGAGACAGAGCATGAATGGGGGAGGGTCAGAGAGAGGGAGAACAGAATCCGAAACAGGCTCCAGGCTCTGAGCTGTCAGCCCAGAGCCCGACGCAGGGCTCGAACTCACGGACCACGAGATCATGACCTGAGCTGAGGTCGGCCGCTTAACCGACTGAGCCACCCAGGCGCCCCTCTGGGTTATCTTATTCATGCATTCAGATTTAGTAGGTCTGGAGGGAAGGGCCAATAATAGGAATTTGTAACAAGCCACCCAGGTAGGCACGGGATTTCCCTCCCCTTAATTTTTGTTGCCATCACTATACCCAGCCTCTCTTTTATCCTTCTACTAACAAGTCCAGGAGAGGCTAACATTTTTAAAAAGTATCATTTTAAATGTTAAGCAACAATAGAAAGGACATAAGATAAGAGTCATTCAGTTATTTAAGCTTATGCAGCACAAGGTCCTGCTGCTACTGTAAACACAATTTAGAGTTTAGGTTTAGAACAGCTTTACATGGACATTCTTGGGTTTCTTTCCCTCTTAGTAAATTTCTCTGTGAGACAGCTCATAGCTTATTTCCTGCACCTAGAAGTTTATCAATTGTTCATTTTACCTCTAACTCATTTGGCTGCAAACATCTAAGGTCACCTTGATGCCCTACCCAGACTCCTTCAGTCCTACTTGGGTTTCCTACTCAGAGGAACACCTTTATCCTTAGCTAATTTGAAAGGATAGATTAATATTTCACTTCTGCTGATGCTCTCTATTCACTCTAAGAAATAAAGGGCCTTTGTTGAATCCTTCCTAATGATAGTGCCACAGGTCAGAGATAACTTCACCATGAAATAATGTCTATGACAAAACATTTGCACATATACCTTTAAGGCACATGCATAGTTCAACTGATATTTATTGAAGAATGAAGAATTACAGTAATTGTGAGTCATTCAGAGGCATGTGTCTCAGAATGCTGATATCTAGGAAGACCTATGTGATATCTTACTTATCTTCTGTCTGACATCAGGAAAAGTAACTTTGCCTTGCCATGGCACTATTTCAAGAACTCCTTGAGAATAAGTAATTATGATGCCCACCTGTCTCAAGTTGTTACCTTAGTTGTTGTAATCTCATGAGAAATGACTGATTAGGGATTATTGGATAACAGGAACTGGGCTACTTTGTTGGAGAAAACAGAACTGTCAAAGTGAAATGATGATATAGTTGGTTTAAACATACATTCATTTGACAAACATTTTAAGAGTGCTTTGTCAAGAGCTTTAGGGATAGAAGAGTAAAATACTACTCATTAAGAGCTTGTAAGTGGACCAAATTCAGTAACCATACTTGATTTAAAACAAAACAAAACAACAACAACAAAAACCCCTGCTTTTCTACAGCTCCATATAAAGTAGTATAACTTTAGACTAACTCTCCGTCTCCAGCCCTGAATGGGAACCTTTCTTCAAAGTGAGTAAGCCAGGGAAAGTAATTTAGTCTGGAGTTCTGAGTTGGAAATACAGTAATTAAATACAAGTCTGGGTTATGTTGAAAGGTGCCCAGCTGCCCAAGAAAATTTAGACACCAGGGCAGGGAGATTGATCCTTGCAATTTTGGTTCAAAGTCTTCAGGGCAACATTTAGTTCTTTTTTTGGAAATTTTAGATCTCTGATATGTACAATGCAACAGGGGAAAAGCCTACAGCAGGGGCATGTGCTGCCTTGTCTCTTGTATTTTTCCTTTTGATGCCTTTCAGGCTGTATTCTAATGATGAGTCAGTCAGATGGGCTCATTCTCCTGAGAAGGCTGCTCAATTAGGAGGATACGATAACCTTTGAGAAAGAAAGATGAAATGCTGATGAGCCAACGTAGGAATTAACATTTTCAAATTGCTTCTGTACCAGCTCACAACATTGATAACAACAACAGCAATTATCATTGTTATTTCAGAAAGCTGTTAGTTTCAAAGTGGGTGTGGAAAGTCAAACAAGAGAATAAACCTCCTCTATCTTAGTGACATTTTTGGAGGCATTTTTTTACCCTGATCCTCAACCTAGATTTATAGAGTCCATCTCTCTCTGAAAAATCATAAGCAAGACCCAAGAATATATAAATTCTGTTAAAATAAAAGAAAATTAAGGGGAAAAAACCTATTCCAAAGTACTACTCTGCAGTAGCAGAGTTATTCTTTCTGGGTCCATAGACCTATGGAAAACATGTTTACTAGATATATGAAACAAGCAAAATAAAATCTGCTTTATGTTTTTTATTGGTATGAAGTATTAATGTATGTTCAAATAATTGAACATCATTTACTGAGGATATTTTTGGGTAGACACTGAAAGTGATAATAGGTTTTAAGGGTCAGAGGACAGATAAGATCCCTTCCCTCTTGAAACTTGAAACCCATTGTCCTCTGACCTCTTTACCTCTGCCACTTTGCTACTCCCTAGTCAGTGTCCTCCACCTCAGGGCCTTAATATCAAGTGTAAACCGTTGCCTCTCAAATTATCTTTAACGTTGACTTGTTACTTTTAACGTCAGATATATATATATATATATATATATATGTATATATACACATACATACATATATGTATATGTATGTATATATATGTATATGTATACATTTGTATATATATATATCTCCATCCAACTCTGTGATGACATCTTGAAGGGGCTGATGATTTGGTACTTTGAATTAACTGTCAAAAATGGAACTTTTCCCCTCTTACCGTCCATGTCTTTGCCAGTCTATTCTTCCTCTTCCCTTCTCCACCCACAGGATGTGAGCTTCATTCTGTTTGATCTGGCTAAAAAGTTTGCAGTCGTCTGTAATCACCCTCCTTCCTTCCTTCCCTCATTCTCTCTCGCTGTATTTTCCTAAATCCAATTGACAGTATATTCTGTCAATGGTAAATCTGAAGTCTATTTCCATTTCTATGGCTTCCAAATATTGTCTCTACTCTTTTTCTTTTTTAATTTTTTTTTTTTACATTTTTTATTTATTTTTGAGAGACAGAGCACAAGTGGGGGAGGGGCAGAGAGAGAATGAGACACAGAATCCGAAGCAGGCTCCAGGTTCTGAGCTGTCAGTACAGAGCCCGATGCGGGGCTCAAATTCGCAAACTGTGAGATCAAGACCTGAGCCGAAGTAGGATGCCCAACCGACTGAGCCACTCAGGAGCCCCTATTGTCTCTTCTCTTATGCTATGTTAAGGCATCAAGTTTTCTTACCTGGAATATAAGAAACTGTACTTAATCCCAATTGGTCTCAGCTTCCAGTGTTGATCCTTATAGTCTGTTTTCCATAAAGCACCCAGCAAGGACATTTAAAAACAAATTAAGAATTTGGTATAACCTTGGTCAAAACACTCTTGGGATTTTTTAT
Organism: Panthera uncia; assembly: GCF_023721935.1. Taxonomy (NCBI): domain Eukaryota; kingdom Metazoa; phylum Chordata; class Mammalia; order Carnivora; family Felidae; genus Panthera; species Panthera uncia. The sequence continues at coordinate 62,344,768 of NC_064818.1, read as the reverse complement.
TTTATTCTAGGTAACAATCAAAGTCCCAATAATGGCCTCACACATGGTCTGATCACATTCCCCCAAACTATCCTCTCACCTACCACTTCTCTGTTCACCTCCAACTCCAAACACATCTCTCCCACCAGAGTTTTCACTTGGGCTTCACTTTGCTTGGTATGTACTTCCCCATAAATACCTGTATAACTTGTCTTTCATTTTATTTAACTACTTAAATTTTACTTTCTCTGAGTGGCCTTCCCTGACCAAGCCTTCTGGACTACACATTTATCCTCCTTACTCTACCTTTAAATTGTTTTTAGTATTTTTTATCCTTCCAATCATCTGTTCTTATAGTTGAGCCTCCATTATTTGCAGATTCCATATTTACCAATTCTCCTACTTGCTAAAATGCATTTGTAACGCCCAAATCGATACTTGGAACATTTTCATGGCCATTCACAGATACATGCAAAGTGGTGAAAAATTGGAGTGCCTGATGAATGCATGTCCTAGCTGAGATCAGACAGCTGATGTTCTGCTTACTTCAGTTCTCAAACTGTAAACAACTGTTGTTCTTATAATCTGTTAGTGCCAGATTTTTCTCAGTTTGGGGTCTGTGTCTCTAGTGTTCCTGAAAGAGAAAATACTTTTATTAGATAAGCTTTGTTCAGGCATGAGTTAGTGCTGCTGGCCGTGAGTTCAATGTAAATGAATTAATAACATATATTAAGTAAGGTGTTTCTAAACAGAAACACATATATAAAGAAAAGGTTATGTATTGATTACTTGATGAAAATGTGACCAGAGGGTTGCAGGTACCTAACCTTTTTCCCCTTAGGAGCAGCGGTTTCATTAATTCAGTATTTGTGGTGACTTTATAGAATGTAATTACTGATTAATAATGAGAATTGATTGAATTTTGTTTCTTTATTTCACCCCACCCTCACCTCCAAGATAGAAACTTATGAGCAAGGATTTGGTGTTTGCTCCCACATGCCCAATACTTAAAACAGTGCCTGACAGATAATGAGTGCTCAATAATGATGTAATCAAAGATAATTCTATTGTGAGACAAATATAGTATGTTAGTATGGTGAGAAATACAATAATCTAGGAATACAACATAGACATTGTAATACAGTCTCTGAAGGCAGTAAGCGGGGCCATAAGGTAGACTAGTCATTAGGCATGCTGATGTCATTTTTTCTGAGGCCTACAAGGGAAAGACTAAGTCAGCCTTAAGAAGAAACAAGGAAAGAGTATTTTAGGCAAAGGGAATAAGAAGTGAAGATACACAGTGAAAGTGATGGCAGCAGGGATTGAACAAAATTGAGGGCATTGTGAGCAAAGGGAAGAATGGTGGAGATAAGCTGGAAGAAGCAGGCTAATGCTAGATCAGGAAGACATTTTGTATTTTAGATCTTCTGAGAAAACAAGGAGTACATGGAAATATTTTAAGCAATGCGAATTGATAAATTTTATTTATACCCCAAAGAGACGAACAATAAAGGGGAGACTGATTAGTCAACAAATGGGACCAATTTTCAAATGCCATATATTCTGTAACTGCCAAATAACAATTCTGGGATGGTGTCTTAGTTGATTCAAGTGTGTATACAAGCTGCCATGGGGCTGCTACTTAGATTTCTTGCAAATAGACTTGAGGAAACCATATGGGAATTTCCAGGGGATAGCCTGTAGCTTTCACAGCAGAATATTTTCTATTTGGGAAGGCCCTCTTCAAACACTTGTGCAGATTTTGAAGAAAATATAAAGAGACAAACTTGGGAAAAAGGGAACACTTTTGTGGTCAGAATGATCTCTCAAATGAACCATCCCAATCTGGACATCAGGGAGTGGCAGATGTAACAAGACTTAATAGCAGTGACATATTTTAAAAGTCTGGTATAGTGCTCAGCCTTTAAAATGTGTTGAGTAATTGATAGTTATTATTGTAAACTCTCATAATGAGTTTTGTAGTGAACTAGTTTTGAAGTGTGTAAGAAAAAAAAATTGCCTCCATAACAGATTTCTCCAGATGTACATGTTTAAAAAAATGGTATTTAATCATAAATGAGTTTGAAGTTTTGTTAGGTTAGCGAGTTGGTGTTACTGTTGTTATAATCTCTAGGCCAGAGAGATTGTCAAAGATCACAGTGATCATTTCATTGCTTCTAGAAGATTCACTGGCACTAAGAATGTTCAATAAGTTTAAATTAGACAAAGAACTCTTATTTTTAGTGGTCTCTCAGAATACTGTGTTAAGAATGCTGATGCATAATCTTGACTTGTAGTACTATGATCAACGATTACTGTCTACTATACATAGTTACCCCCTCCTAACCCTAATGTGCCCAAATTTGGTCATGTCTTAAGTAAACTATCTTGGAGAAATGACCTCTGCTAGATCAACATGATGTACTGAAATGAGCATAGAATGACAATCAGACAGAATTGACTTCAAACTCTGTTACATCCATTCTAACTGCATGTGCTTTAGAAAGTACATCAACATCACTACTTGTCTTTGTACAAGGAGGGTAATGATAGCTATATACCATGGCAACCAAATAGGACAATAGATATAAGTTAATGGTATATGGTTGGAACTTGGTAAACATTAGCTCTCTTTAAATTCCCGTTTCCTACTATTTAGGAAAGACCACTTGTTTCAAATGCACAAAGGCAATTTTGGACATACTCCCATCATGGGCCATTCTTAGAATTGAAGGCTTAAAAAAAAAAAAAAAAAAGAATTGAAGGTTTACTTGTGCTATTGCTTTCCTTCATGGGTTAACATTCTATCCTTCTCTAGCTCTCTTCACTCATTTTGTATAATGTCTGTTTATTATTTTACTACACCTCTCATTAGTGTTGAAGCCAGAAGACCTTTGTCTTCAGGGACTGCCCTTTACTGGGTTGACGTCAGTTCTGATCCCCTTCATATACCTCTAAAGAGCTCTCCTATGAAGAAACTCAATTTTTATCAAAAACAGGAATCTGATAAATATAAAATATCAGGACCTTAATCTTTTTCCCCTCCCAGAAAAATCTATATTTTAAAATGGGTTTTCTGTGAGAGAAAACTTCTTAAAACAAAGATGTAGATGTTAATTTAAATATCTTATATGTTAGGAAGAAATCATAAAACTGGGCAGATCATGGCTGATTTCATATTCCATCTTTCCACATGTTTTTATCGAACACTTCTGTGTACCAGATATGAACTAAACATCCCTAGATTCTAGAAAGGAGACTGTGCCCTTTGTAATCACTAAAGATAGAAAATGGGCAAGAATCTGATTGTGTTCAGTGTTTGGCTAGTGGTTATCACAGAATTTAAATGGAAAGTGTTATGGAATTAATAACACCTGGAAGATCACCTTTATCTGTGATATGATTACAGAAGGCTTCATGGGGGAAGGTACATTAGAAATATGTCTTCATGGGCGTGCCTGGGTAGCTCATTGGGTTAAGCATCTGACTTTGGCTCAGGTCACGATCTCCTGGTTTGTGAGGCTGAGGCCTGCATCAGACTCTGTGCTGAGACCTCAGAGCCTGGAGCGTGATTCTGTGTCTCCCTCCCTCCCCTGCACTCTCTTTCTGCCCCTCTTTCTGCCCCTCCCCTGCACTCTCTCTGTCTCTCTCTTTCTCTCTAAAATAAAATAAACATTTAAAAAGATTTTTTAAGAAATCTGTCTTAATGAAAGGAAGCATTTAAGTAGATATGGATTATATTAGAAGGATGAGAACTTTGTGTATAGCAGTAACACGAAAATGAACCAAATATGTTCAGGAAATGAAAAACAGTTCTGTGTGGCTGAGTTTGGAGTGTGCATATGTATGGGACAGATTTTCACCAGATTACAGAGGGTTTTGAATGTATGCATTGGGGGTAATTAAAAGAATAATGAAGAATAATTATTTTAAATAACAAAATAATAAAAGAAGACTGGGGTGGGTTTTTTGTTGTTGTTGTTTATTTATTTTGGGAGAGTGCGTGCATGTGTGTTTGGGGGAGAGGCAGAAAGAGAGGGAGAGAGAGAGTCTCAAGAAGGCTCTGTGTCATCAGCACAGAGACTGTCATGGGACTCAATCTCATGAACTGTGAGATCATGATCTGAGCCAAAATCAAGAGTTGGACACATAACCATCTGAGTCACCCAAGCACACCAAGAAGGAAGACTGTTAATAGAATGGTGTTTTAAAGAAAAACATGGCATTTATGTGTAGGTTGCACTGGAGTTGGGAAAATATAAACTGGGAACATCAAAGGCCTAGTCTTAGGATAAGACAGGAACATGTCAGACCTGAGTTAAGATTGTAAGGGTTAGAATGTAAAGGGCATAATGAATGTAAGATATATGGTAAAGGGAGACTGTATAAGGATTTGTGAATTACTCTCACTTGCAGATATATATTTTGGATCTACACTTGCATGTTGAAATAAATACTAGAGTGAATTGTGGGGACATTCCACTTGGATGTGGGACAACCACATGAGCAAAGCATTACTGTTACTAACTGAAAACCAACAGCAACAACAAACGTTGACATTAAATAATTTCAATGCAGTTGATTTGTGAGTAAAAAAAAAAATTGCTTCACATATCTGAAATAGTAGATTAAATTTATGTTACAGAGAAGGAGTAAAAAAAGTCATCAGTCATCCACATAAAATATGCATGTCAGGAGAGTGTGCCTTGTGTGCCATTTTATCACATCTTCTCTACACGTTTTTCGGTCAAATGAAATGATTTATCAGCTCGTGCTAAATTGCCAATTCTCAGATAATGTATACCTCCAGCTAGATCATTCGAAAGGATTTATCTCTTGTAGAACACTACATACAAAGTGGCATTGTTTTTCTTCTGTGACTCTGCTTGCAGAGGAGACATTAAATACGCAAAATTATTGATTTTCTTGTTTCACAAATGCTTCCAAAGCTCTTAACTTGACCTTATCCAACCAAAAGCAACCATTTTACATTTGTCAGTGATCACAAGCAGTTGCAGAACATTTTACTGAGGCTGACTTTTCCTTTTCTCTTGCCTTTTTTGCATAATCAGGGCTTGAATTTGGACTGAAGGCAGAAAGGAGAGTATGAGAAACTGAGCCTCAGTTATCTAGACCCATTCATAGATTTCCACAAGATACTGAACCTTGTTGAATCTTCAAATCCACCAACATAGTATATCCTTTTATTTATTTTGATCTTCTTTGATTTTTTTATCAGTCTTTTGTAGTTTTTAGCATATAGATCCTGTGCATGTTTTCTTAGATTTATAACAAAATATTTTGAAACTATTTTAGGTGAGATTATTTACTATATATCAGTTCATACTTATAAATTAATAGTATATAGACATATGATGAATTGTTGACCTTGTATCTTGTGACCTTTTAACTCAGATAAGTTCTAAAAGTTTCTTTTTGGTAGATTTGTTGAAACTTTCAAAGAGACAATGTCATCTGTAAATAGGGATACCTATTTCTTCAAATCTATATTTCTTGTTTCTTTTTTCTTTTTTGACTCATTGTTAGGTTGGGACTTGTCATAGAAAAGTTATTGTGGGGGAGGCACCTGGGTAGCTAAGTAGGTTAAGGTTCTGACTATTGATTTCATCTCATGCTGAGATTGAGCCCCATGCCATGCTCTACACTCACTGCTTGATGTGCACATCCTAATGCGCACACTCTCTCTCTGTCTCTCAAAATAAATTTTAAAAAATTCATTAGGAATAGTGGGAATTAGACAACCTTGCCTTGATACTGATATTAGAAGAAAAATGTTCAGTCTTGTACAACAAAGGATGATGGTAGCTGTAGGTTTTGTTTTTGCATGGATGCTCTTGATGATTTGTGTTTTTGTGGGTTTTTTTGTTTTTGTTTTTGTTTTTGTTTTTGTTTTTTAGCAATTATGGTTTGCTGAAAAATTTTTATCACCAAAAGATGTTGAATTATCAAAAGTTTTTTTTTATGATCACCTGATATGATGATACAGTTTTGCTCCTCTTAGACTGTTAATATGGTAGATTACATTGATTTTTGAATGTTGTGTTAGTCTTGCATTCTTAGATAAACTCTGCTTGATTGTCATATATTATTTTTATGTGTTGCTAAATTTGATTCACTTGTATTTGGTGGATGTGTTTGGAATCTTTTCATAGGATGCATTCACCTATAGTATTTTATTGTACACTTTTGTCTGGTTTTGGTATCACTAATTTTGGCCTCATTTTATGAGAAGGGAGTATTTCCTTCTTTAACACTTTTTGGAAAAGTGCATGTAGAACTGCTATTTCTTATTTAGTGATTGGTGGAATTCATCAGTGAAACAGTCTGGGCCCAAGCGGTCTTATTTTAGGATTTTAACTATTATTTTAATATATTTAATAATTACAGGACAATTCAGGTTATCTAGTGTCTCCTGAGTGGGTTTGGGCAATTTGTGGCTTTCAGGGCATTGGACCATTTCATATAAATCATGAAATGTACATAGAGTTATTAGAGTACTCTTTTGTTACAGTTTTAATATTTTCAGCTTCTGTAGCAATAGTTTGATTTCAATCCTAATATGAATAATTTGTGTGTATTTACTTTGGGAAGCCTTGCTTCAAGTTTATCAATTTTATTGGTGTTCTTAAGACTCTATTTTTCATTTTACAACTTCACTAGTTTCTACTCTTCATTGTTTTATTCTGCTTGCTTTGGATTTATTTAGCTCTACTTTTTCTGATTTCTTAAGGTGAAATCTGAGATTATTGTTCTGGTAGGCACAGACACCTGCTGAGGGCAGCTAACCCAGACACTGACTGTTTAGCCTTGCTTTGCTCCAAATCCCATGCCTCTGTGCCCTGGCCTTTCTGGTTTAAACCTGCCTCAGTCCTAGTTCAGTGAGACTCTCCCCAGAAAAGCAGCACAGCTCCCCACCACACCAGGTACCTCTAAAGTTTGATGTTATAAAAGTCATCAGACTTGGCTGGATAGAGGTCAGAGTGCACTGCACTGCTCCAGGCAGGCAAGCAATCTGGAGACAGACATTGTGAAAACACTGATCTAAAAAATGCCTAGGACAGACGAGGGGAAATCATTTGCTCCTCTGGGAGGGCTTCCCTGAGAGTAGCAAGCATAGACTCCTATCTCCTGAGACAAAGGAACTGGCTGGCATCATTTCACTTACCCACCCCTCAGTATAAACCAACTTCACTAAACAGCACAGTGCCAACACGGGATGCCTAACCTGCTTATACCAAGCCCCACCCCTGTACTCCACTGGTACTGCTTTTATCAGGCAAGTATGCCTAAGGACCAGTTCAGTGGGCCCCTTCCTGAGAAGACCAGCACAACCCTCCGCACACGCAATGTCTACTGACCATAGAATTCCACAATGCTTTAGTTCTAGTGGAAATAGAATCAAGTCTCTTTTAACAAGCAGACCAGAGCAAACCTAGTTAAAACCTCCACACTCTGGCCAAGGTACAAACACTGCCCACTGCAGGCAAGGAGAACTTCTGCAAACGACTGACCTAAAGGTGCACCCAAAACACAGCAATGGAGTGCATGTAGCACATACCAGAGACACTCCCTGAGTGCCAGGCCCTGGAAATTAGAGGACCTCTTCTTCATAAAGCCATTACTCTCAGGAGCAGGAAAATTAACAGGCTTTTCTAACACACATAGACAAAGACCTAGACAAAATGCCAAGGTGGAGGAATTCATTCCAAAATTTGCAATCACATTGATGGAACTAGAATGTATTTTGCAAAGCAAAATAAGTCAATCAGAGAAAACAAATACCATATGATTTCACTTATGTGGAATTTAAGAAAAGAAATAGATGAGCACATATAAGAGAGAAGAAAGAGGAAAAAAAGGACACAAACCATAAGAAACTCTTAAAGATAGACAACAAACTGAGGAGTTATAGAAGTAGGCGAGTGGGGGATAGGCTAGATGGTTGATGGGTATTAGGGGGGCATTTGTTATGATGAGGACTTGGTGTTGTATGTAAGTGATGAATTCTCCTGAGACCAATATTGTATTGTCTGTTAACTAATTAGAATTTAAATTAAAATTTGAAAAGAAAAAAGAATCATAAGGATATGCACTGGGCTTGAGAAAAACATGTACAACATGGAAACCTTACTGCAGAGATAAAACAGCTAAAAAACAATCAGGCAGAAATGAATAATGGAATAATTGAGATTTGAAACTGACTGATGTAATGACCACAAGGATGGAAGAATCAGAGAAATGAATAAGTGACATAGAAAATAGAATTATGGAAAATAATGAAGCTGAAGGAGAGAAAGAATAATCATGAGAGTAGATATAGAGAACTCATTGACTCCACCAAATCATAGGAGTCCCAGAAGAAGACCAGAGAGAAGAGAGGAAAGAAGGTTTATTTGGGGAAATCATGGCTAAAAACTTCTCTAATCTGGAGAAAGAAACAGACAGCCAAATCCAGGAGGCATAGAGAAGTCCCATTAAAATCAACAGAAGCAGGCCAACACCAACACATATTGTAGTTAAATTTGCAAAATACAGACATAAAAAAAATCCTGAAAGCATCAAGGCAAAAATCCCTAACTTACAAGGAAAAACCCATAAAGCTACTAGTGTATCTTTCAACAGGAAGTTGGCAAATCAAAAGGGAGTTGCATGATTTATTCAACATGCTGAATGGGAAAAATCTGAAGCCAATAATACTCTATCCAGCAGGGCTATCAGTCAAAATAGGAGAGATGAAGAGTTTCCCAGACAAAAACTAAACTGGCTCTACAAGAGTGTTAAAGGGATTCTTTGAATGGGAAGGAAAAACCAAAAGTGACAAAGACTAGAAAGAACAGAGAAAATCTCCAGAAACCATGACAAAACAATTAATAAAATGGAACTAAATACATATCTATCAATAATTACTCTGAATGTAAAGGGACTAAATAGTCCAATCAAAAGATGTAGGATGTCATGGCGCACCTGGGTGGCTCAATTGGTTAAGCATCTGACTCTTGATTTCAGCTCGGGTCATGATCACACAGTCATGAGATCAAGCCCAGGTTGGGCATGGAAAAGCTTAAAATTCTTTTTCTCTCTCTCCCTCTGTTCCTACCCGATTTGTCCTTTCTCTCTCTCTCACACTCTCTCTCATCTCTCTCTCTCTCTCTCCTCTCTTTCTTTCTCGATCCCTCTCTCTTTCTCTGAAAAAATATTCTAAAAGACATAGGGTGTATGAATGGATAGTAATAAAAAAAAAGAAAAAAAAGAAAACACCTATAAGCTGCCTACAAGGGACTCATTTGAGACCTAAAGACACCTGCAGATTGGAAGTGAAGGGATGGAGAAACATTTCTCATGCAATGGATGTGAAAAGAAAGCCAGAGTAGCAATACTTGTATCAGATAAGCTAGATTTTAAACCAAATACTGTAACAAGAAACAAAGTAGGGCATTATATCATAATAAAGAGGACTATCCAACAAGATCTAACAACTATAAATATTTACATCCTCAACTTGGCAGCACTCAAATATATAAATCAATTAATAACAAACTTAAACTCATTGGTAATAATAATAGTAGGGGCTTTAACACCCCACTTACAACAACAATGGACAGATCATTTAAGCAGAAAATCAACAAGGAAATAATGGCTTTGAATGACACACTGGATCAGATGAACTTAACAGATATACTCAGAATATTTCACCCTGAAGCATCAGAATACATATTGTTCTTAAGTACACATTAGGCATTCTCTAGAATAGATCAGGTAATGGGTTACAAACCAGGCCTCCAGGACAAAAACATTCAGATTATATCATTCATATTTTCAGACCACAACAATATGAAACTTAAAGTCAACCAAGAAAGAATTTGGAAAGACGATGATTACATGGAGGTTAAGAATATCCTAATAAGAAAGAATGGGTCAACCAGGAAATTAAAGAAGAAATTAAAAAAATCCATGGAAACAAGTGAAAATGAAAACATGGTGGTCCAAAACCTTTGATATTCAGCAAAAGTGGTCATAAGAGGACATAGCAACATAGGACTATCTCAAGAAGGAAGAAAAATCTTAAACAATCTAACCTTAGACCTAAAGAAGCTAGAAAAATAGTAACAAAGAAATCCTAAAGCCAGCGGAAGAAAGGAAATAATAAAGATTAGAGCACAAATAAATGATAAAGAAACAAACGAAAACACAGTAGGACAGATCAGTGAAACCAGGAGCTGGTTCTTTGAAAGAATTAATAAAATTGATAAATGCCCAGCTGGACTTACCAAAAAGAAAAGAGGAAGGACCCAAATAAATAAAATCACAAATGAGAGAGGAGAAAGAATAATCAGCACCACAGAAATACAAACAATTATAAGAGAATATTATGAAAAATTATATGCCAACAAATGGGACAATCTGAAAGAAATAGATACATTTCTAGAAACCTGTAAAGTACCAAAACTGAAATAGGAAGACATAGAAAAGTTTAACAGACTGTTAACCAGCAAAGAAATTGAATCAGTAATAAAAAATCTCCCAACAAACAAAAGTCCAGGTCCAAATGGTGTCCCAGGGAATTCTACCAGACACTTAAATAAGAGTTAATACCTATTCTACTCAAACTATCCAAAATCTAGAAATGGAATGAAAACTTCCAAACTCATTCTACAAGGCCAGCATTAACCTGATTCCAAAACCAGACTGTCTCCACTAAAAAAGATAACTATAGGCCAATATCCCTGATGAACATGGATGTAAAAATTCTCAACAAAATAATAGCAAATTGAACCCAACTTTACATTAAAAGAATCCTTCACCATAATCAAGTGGGATTTATTCCTGGGCTGCAAGAGTGATTCAGTATTTGCAAATCAATCAATGTGATACATCACATTAATGAAAGGGTAATAATCACATGATCCTTTCAATAGAGGCAAAGAAAGCATTTGAAAAAGTACAACATTCATTCTTGATAAAAACTCCCAACAAAGTAGGCATAGAAGGAACATTCATCAACATCATAAAGGCCACATATGAAAGAACCACAACTAATATCAGCCTCAATGGGGGAGAACTGAGAGCTATTCCTCTAGAATCAGGATCAAGACAGGAATATCTATTCTCAACAATGTTAGGAGTGCTATAATTTAAAATAGTACTGGAAGTCCTAGACTCAGCAATCAGACAACAAAAAGAAAAAAATAAAAGGTATCCAAATGGGCAAGGAAGAAGTCAAATTTTCACTATTTGTAGATGACATGATACTCTATATAGAAAACCGAACAGGCTGCACCAGAAAATTTCTACAACTGATGCATGAATTCATTAAAACATAGGATACAAAATCAAAGTACAGAAATCTGTTGCATTTCTATACACCAAAAATCAAGCAGCAGAAAGAGAAATCAAGGAATCAATCCCATTGACACTTGTGCCAAATCCCATAAGATACCCAGGAATAAACCTAACCAAAGAGGTAAAAGATCTGTACTCTGAAAACTATAAAAACAAAGATGAAAGATACTAAAGATGATGCAAAGGAAAAACATTCCATGCTCATGGATTAAAGGAACAAATACTATTAAAATGTCTATCCTACCCCAAATAATCTACACATTTAATGCATTCCCCGTCAAAATACCAGCATTTTTCACAGAGCTAGACCAAACAATCCAAAATGTAGATGGAACTACAAAAGAAAAATCAAAGCCATCTTGAAAAAGCAAAACAAAGCTGGAGGTATCCCAATTTGACTTGAAGTTATATTGCAAAATCATTGTGATCAAGGCAGCATGGTACTAGCACAAAGACAGACACATAGATCAATGTAAAGAGTAGAAAACCCTGTGATAGACCCACAACTATATGGTCAACTCATCTTTGACAAAGCAGGAAAGAATATCCAGTGGAGGGGCGGGGGGGGGGCAACAAGTCTCTTCAACAAATGGTGTTGGGAAAACTGGACAGCAACATTTGGAAGAATTAAACTGGACCACTTTCTTACACCATACACAAAATACATTCAAAATGGATGAAAGAGCGAATTGTGAGATGGGAAACCTGCAAAATCCTAGAGGAGACCACAGGCAGTAACCTCTTTGATATCTGTTGTAACTACTTCGTGCTATATATGTCTCCTAAGGTAAGGGAAACAAAAGCAAAAATAACGTATTAGGATTTCATAAAAATGATTCTGCACAGCAAATGAAACAATCAACAAAACTAAAAGGCAGTCTTAGGAATTGGAGAAGATATTTGCAAATCACATATCTGATAAAGGGTTAGTATGCAAAATATATAAAGAACTTATAAAACTTAACACATAAAAATAAAAACAGTCCAAATAAAAAATAGGCAGAAGACATGAATAAACATGTTTTCAAAAAAGACCTACAGATGGCCAACAGACACATGAAAAGGCACTAAACATAACTTATCATTAGGGAAATGCAAATCCATAACACAATGAGATATCACCTCACACCAGTCTGAACGGCTAAAATTAACAACAGGGAACAACAGATGTTGGGGAGGATATGGAGAAAGAGATACCCTCCTACCCTATTTGGTGAGAATGCATTAGTACAGCCACTATGAAAAACAGTATGGAGGTTCCTCAAAACACAAACTAAACTACCTTACAACCGAGCAATTGTACTACTAGGTATTTACCCAAATTATACAAAAATACTTATTTGAAGGGGTATATGCACCCCAATGTTTATAGCAGCATTGTCTACAATAGCCAAATTATATAAACAGTCTAAATGTCCATTGACTGATGAATGGATAAAGGTGTGGAATATTACTTAGCAATCAAAAAGAATAAAATCTTGCCATTTGCAATGACATGATAGAGCTAAGTGAAATAAGGCAGTTAGAGAAGGGCTAATACCATATGACTTCATTCATATGTGAAATTTAACAAACAAATATGAATATGGGGAGGAGGGGAAGAGAGAGTCAAATGAGGAAACAGGCTTTTAATGACAGAGAACAAACTGAGGGTTACCGGAAGGATGGTGGTGGGGGCAATGGGTTAAATAGATGATAGTTACTAAGGAGGACACTTGTGATGAACACTGGGTGTTGTTTGCAAATGATGAATCACTAGATTCTATACATGAAACTAGTATTATAGTGTAGCATAATGAACTGGAATTTAAATAAAAACTTGAAAGAAAAAAAAATGAGCTAACTTTGAAACCCCACCCCCCAGCTTTATTGGGGCATAATTAAAAAATATAAATGGTATATACTTAAGTTGTACAACTTGATATTCTGATAAATGTATACATTGTGAAATGATAACCACAATTAAGCTGCTAAAATATCCACCACCTTGAGTAGTTACCTATTTTTTCCTGTATGAGAACACTTAATATTGATGTTACTTTCAAACTCCAAGTATACAATATTGTTAAGTATAGTCACCATGTTCTAAATTAGATCTCCAGAATTCATTTATCTTGGGTAACTGAAACTCTGTGCACTTTGACCAATATATTCCCATTTCCTCCACCCTCTTTTTTCTGACCAGAGTTTGTTTTTTTTTTTTGTTTTTTTTTTTTTTTTTTTTTCTGACCAGAGTTTTGTTGCTATCAAGCTCTTCCTATTTACTGCTTTAGGAGCTTTCCACAAAATTTGACATGCTGTACTTCCATATTATTTTAGTTAAAAATATTTTCTAATATCCCACGAGACTCATTGACCCATTGATTATTTAGGTGTGTGTTGCATAATGTCCAAATTATTTTCAGATTTGTTTTCTTTTTGTAATTTACTTCTAGATTAATTCCATATGCTCAGAAAACATACTTTGTATGATGTCAAGTTTTTTATACTTAGTAAAGTTTATGGCCCCAAATATGGCCTTATTTTGGTGGCTATTTCATGGGTACTTGGGAAAAAAATGTGTATTCTGCTTCTGTTGAATGTTCTATAAATGTCAATTAAATCTTATTAGTTGATGTTGTTCAGTTTGATAGTTTTGCTATTTTTCTATCTCATGGTCTTGGTAATTGGGAGAGAAATGTTGAAGTCTCCAACTATAATTATAGATTTGTCCATTTCTCCCTTCAGATCTTTTATTTCAGCTTCATGTATTTTGAAACTCTGTTATTAGGTAGATATACATTTGATATTGTTACCTATTTTTGGAAAGCTGATATTTTGCCATTATGCGATGTTTCTCCTTTTCCTATTTAATTTCCTTTGTTCTACACTTTCCTTTATCTGCTATTAGTATAGCCAGTCCAGCTGTCTCCTTGCTTTAAATGTTACCCTTTAATTTTTTCTCATCACTTATTGTTTACAATGTAAATAATGAAGGCTGTAATTTATTTCATTGATCTCTGCTTTATCTGCTCAGAGATAGATTTGCATTATTTTGGATATAATTTTCCTTTACCCTTAAAGTTGGAAAAAAATACTGCTTTCTATCATTTGATAGTAAGTTTTAACTGCATTGAATACAATTTTTAGAATGCTATTTCTATTTCTATTTTAGAGAGTCTATTTCATTTTTTGATAAGTGTGTAGTCAATTTTAGTATATGTATGATACATACTTGAAACAATATCTTCTCTTATTTCAAGATTTGTATATATGTCAGACACTACAAACTGCCCATTAATCCCTTCTATAATATAACTTTTTAATTGGCCCATTGTTTCTTAGAATAAGGACAATATGTTCATCCTCCATGTAGCTGTATCTATCAGTCTTGAGGAACTTCGTGAAGAGGTAGATGTCAGGCATTATTGGCCTATTTTCCTTTGTAAAGCTTGGAATATAATATTGCTGATCATTTTATCATCCAAATTCCATCTTAGATATTAAGAATGTGGGTCAGTCCTTTATGATAGTGGAATAGAAAACCAAAGGAAATGTGGGTCCCTGAAAATTTGGTGGAACAATGTCACACACACCAGGCCTGGAATGACCAACCCCAATTTACAAGTATATTTGTAATGCAGATTTTTATTTTGCGTAAGTATTATTGTTGTAGGTTTTCTGTTACCTACCTAAACCTAATTCCAATTACAGCCTTATCGTATTTTTTCCATATCTTTATTTTTAGTATATTTCACGTGTCATGGTGGTAGACATTACTACTTTATGAACTTATGTCTATAGATTTTATTGACCATCTTTAGACTTTTTCTTTGATTCTCTTCACTGAACCTATTTATGAATGGTGGTCTGATGTCTCGTCCACAAAAAGGAGCTTTTCATCATAGATCGCTTTAAAATAGTCCTTATTCTCTTACTTAGCTCTGCCATTTCCCCTTTCATCTCCATTCTCTATCTGGGAGTATCCTTGTGCCTTTGCCATCAATGAATGTTAAAATTTTATTTTATTTATTTAATATTAAATATTAAATATTTGGTTTATTTAATATTCTGTACTAGTTTGGACATGTTTTTCTAGATTCTCATTCATTAGTGAGAGAGAAAGGTGTTGCTCAAAGGAAGTACCTTGACTTGGAATCCAGTTAGATGACTGTGCCTGTTATGTTGCTCCAAATGAACTGTGATGAATCAAGAGCACTAGATTGTATCCACGATGTTTTAAAGACCTAGAAAAATAGTTTTGGATGAGTTATTTTATTACTTTGTAGTGAAATATGTGCATCTTATGAATATTTTAGTTTCTTCATAGAACAATTACATTCAACTGAGGCCTTCATTTTTTCCCCATCAACCACTTTTAAAGTTTTACAAGTATTCGTTTGTAGTCAACCCCTCTTAAAGTCCATAGGCTAGAAATGAGAATCGTGTCAATATCTAGTGTGGGCAACAAATACTTGAACTCTGAAATTCCTCACTAATCCTACTTTTCGGTGGCTAAAGTAATGGACTCTGAGCACCAATAATGTTAGCCATTTCTGGGGAAGGATCCACTTTTCCCAT
Source organism: Panthera uncia (assembly GCF_023721935.1). Lineage (NCBI taxonomy): Eukaryota > Metazoa > Chordata > Mammalia > Carnivora > Felidae > Panthera > Panthera uncia. The sequence continues at coordinate 62,328,868 of NC_064818.1, read as the reverse complement.
TTACCCCTTAAGGTAAATCTGTTGACTTGTGGGTAGAAGAGTAGGAATCTGGAAAATAAATATAAATTAGAAACTATGAACACAAACAATATCAGATTATAGGGGAAATAAAACTTTAAACTTTAACTTAAACACAAATTGATTAAAAATAGATTTGTATATTTAAATATTATTGACCCCAGTATTATCATTTCTCCCCAAAAGATCTGTACCAGTTTCCTATGGCTGTTGTAAGAATTTACCACAAACTGGATAGCTTAAAAAGAACGGAAATGTATTCTTTCAAAGTTTTGGAGGCTAGAAGTTCAGGATCAAAGTATCCGTAGGATTAGTTATATCTGGAGGCTCAGAGGGACTATCATTCAATGCTTCTATGTGAGGTGCTGGTGGCCAGCTATGTTTGGCATCCCTTGGCTATAGCAACATAACACTAATCTCTACCTCACTCTTCAGATGATCTAGCCCTCTGTGTATTCCTGTCCAAGTCCCCCCAACCCTACCTTTCTTACATAAGAACACTTAAATAAAAATCTCATCCTAAGATCCTTAACTTAAAAACATCTGCAATTTCCAAACAAGATCAATTCACAGATTTTGGAGGTAAGGGCACGAGCATCTCTCTTTTGGGGTTTGCTATCAGCCTAAAATGTCCATTATATATTCAGACAAGTGTGGTTCATTTCCACATTCAGAAACTAAGGATGCCTTGGGGGCATGAACAGGATGTGTTTCATGGAATCTAGAGGGAAAGATATAAGTTGGAACATTGATACCCAGGGAGGAGATACTCTCTAAACGCAAACCTCAAACTGTTCGTTATAAGCCTACCTGTGTATCTCCTTAGAATATTGCCACTCTTACTGTGCAGGACAAATATGGGAATTCTATTTCACGCAAATAAATTGCTTTACACAAAATCATTATTCTTACTCTCGGATTATAATGTAACATAATGCTTTTAAAAATAGCTGTTGATTAAAAGCAGGTAAGGATGCACTTGGGCAAAATAAGCGTGGAAGGTCTGAATGATCTACCATCTGAGGTGTTAATGGATTTTGTTGAAAAACTTACTGAACCACTGCTGATGGTTATTTATGAAAATTTAGTGAGAACTGGGAAATGACAGAAATGAATGCCAACACTGTATCAATTTTCCAGGGTAGAAAGAACTGCTATTATAGTAATTATGGTTCAGTGAATGTAACTTAAATCCTTCAATAATGGGACAACTATTAAAAGGAAGAACCTGTAAAAACCTCTCGAAGGTAACAAAATCACGAACAATAAATAGAATTGGTTTATAAAAAAAATTGTGACAGATGGAATTTAATAACTTTTTGATAGGATTACCAAATTAATAGACTATGGAAAGGAAGTGATTGTAATATGTTTTTATTTTATTATACATGATAGTCTCTAGTGAAATTTATATCATTTCAAATTTTCTGGAAAATGAGTAGTGCCTGTAGGTGAAAAACTGCTTAAGTTCTCAAACAGTAAAAAAAAAAAAAAAAAAAAGGAAAGAAAGGAAAAAAAAGAAAAAAGGGGGGGGAGCAAATTATATCGTTTGGGAAAGATTATGCTATTCTGATTCATTTGGGTTTAAAGTGAAAGTAATTTTTTTCCCAGTTTTGAGAGAAGCTGAATTTTATTACTTCATGTGAGATCTTAAAGAGACAGTTTTGTTACTAGAAATCTTATCAGTTTAGAAGAATGAAAAATGTAACACAAAAGTGCATGCCAATGAGACCTGTACATAATGGTCCTTTTCCTCTTGCCTTTATTTATTTATTTTTAAGGGAAGTAGGAATGTGATAAAATTTGGAAGTAAAGTGATCTAGTAGCTAAAAGTACAACAAAACATTTGGACCTGGGCTTTAATTTAGCTCTAAAAGCTGTATTTGGTTTAAGAGGCTCTCTGATGTTTTATTTTTTCATTTATTAAAAGAAAGATATTTTAAAAGACATTTCCTAGTTCTAAGGTATATTTGATTCTTAAGAGAAGTTGCCTTGGGAATATTTGATCCAATAGAGAAAAAAGTTTAAGTTTGAAAGGAGATGAATTGTATTGATACAAGTTAGGGATTGAGGGGCGCCTGGGTGGCTCAGTCGATTAAGCGTCCGACTTCAGCTCAGGTCACCATCTTGTGGTCCTTGAGTTCGAGACCCGCGTTGGTCTCTGGGCTGATGGCTCAGAGCCTGGAGCCTGCTTCCGATTCTGTGTCCCCCTCTCTTTCTGCCCCTCCCCCGTTCATGCTCTGTCTCTTTCTGTCTCAAAAATAAATAAATGTTAAAAAAAAACAAAAACAAAAACAAGTTAAGGATTGGGTTGGGAGAGAAGGTGAAATCAGACCATAGGCCTGAAAAATTGTAACTGAGACAGCACTGTGTAAAATGTATTGCATAAAAGATATAGCATTAAGTATGATATTTACCAAGTATGTTAAAACATTATAAAATTATAAGACCAATTATTAAATGAAAAATCAGAATGCAAAATTGTATATAAAACATGTGCTCGGCCATGTAAACAATATGCAGAAAAACATGAAGGAGATAAGTTGAAACTGCAGTCATTTTTATTATTGCAGGTTAAGATTGGGAGTAATATATACATATATATGACTTTTTCAAATTTTCTGTGATGAAATAGCAATATAGTATTAAACACCCTCCTGAAAAAAAATACAAATTTTTATATGTACCAGTGAAGTTTTTTTGAGAGAAATCATAAAATTGGGGAACATCAAAGCAAGCTATTAAATATTGTGTTAAAATGGGAACTTTATGTATATTATTTCCTTCAGTCTTTAAGACAATTTTTTGAGATTGATGTCAACTTTAATTGTCCCTTTGCATCATGGTTTGAGTTTGGGGTAACACATTGATTAAAAGCTACCAAATGAATAAGTAAGAGGCAGTTTAGAAAAGAGAAGACAGATGAAAAGCTTCAGGTGGTGATGTATGATGTGAGACAGTTTATAGAGAGTTCTGTCAGGAATAAATGTGGTCCAAAAGAGATAAAGTAAGGACATAAAATGACACAATTATTTAAAGAGTAAAGAGCAGGTAAAATTGGTGGAAGGTATTGAATTGTCATGGGACAGTGGGGCGTGGAAAAAAAATCCCATTAGAGAGTGATATCTGAACCTAATGAGTGCCATATGGTTTGAAAACAAGTATTTGGTATTTTAAAATTAATACTTGTTAGCATGCTATTGCTTTGCAATAACAAGAGAAGTTGAAACAATCCTGAGAACAGGTGTGAAAATACTGAAGTCAGAATAATTTCCATTGGGTCACTGGTTACAAATGGGAGGCAAACTTAATAATGGATCGAGGCAATTAAAAAATAAACTGATAAGGGCTATTATACATGTGTGTTAGAATGACTACACCTTAGCTTATTGATTGGGCTTGAGGTCACAAAAATTGTCAACCAACAATGATGTGTCACCAGTTGGGTTGCAATAGGTAACATACTAAACAACTTAAGAAGTGTTTTTAGCAAAAGAATCAAATGTAAATCTGATGATACTTCGAGATGTAACATTCAATTGTAAGCAATATAGGGGACAGACAAATATTGGGAGACAAATCATTAAAATCTCTAAAATATCAGAGAAGAACAATCCAGTTTCCTTAACATGTTAATTGCAACAAAAGAAAGAAGAAAGAGGAGCATATTGAATAAAAGAGAATTTAAAAGGAGAATACTAATTGCTAGCAAGAATGTGAAGCACCAGGAACTCTGGTTTGTTGCTGGTGGAGTTCAAAATGTTACAACCATTTTGGAAGACAGTCATTTTCTTTTAAAGCTCAGTGAAGTCTTATAACATAATGCAGTGATCTCGCTCCTAGGTATTTACACAACTGATCTGAAAACTTCTTAACATTGCATGCAAGTTTCTGTGCACATAGCAGCCTTATTCATAATGGCTAAACACTAAAAGCAATCAAGATGTCCTTCAATAGGTGAATGCATAAGCAAATTGGTATATCCTTACAACAGAGTACTCCGTGATAAAAATAAATGAGCTATCAAGTCATGAAATGACATGGATGGATATTAGATGCATATTTCTAAATAAAAGACGGCAGCATGAGAGGTTATATACCATATGATTCCAATTAGCTAATGTCCTGGAAAAAACAAAACTGGAGACAGTTAAGAAAAATCAGTGGTTGTCAGGAATTTGGGAGGACAGAGTAGGGTTAACTATGTGACACACAGGGAGCTTTCAGGGTGCTTAAACTATTCTGTGATACCATGTGTAAGTATATGACTGTATGCATTTGTCAAAATTGAGCTTAATGACAGAGAGTAAACCTTAATGTATACAAACAAACAAACAAAAGCATGTAGAAAGTGGGGGGATTTCATGATGAAATGCAAAATGGAACAAAACAATCTGTATTACAAAATTATGGAAGAACTCACTGAAGCAACGGGAAAAGTGCTAACACAACTTTGGAAATGAGGTTTGTAAAGACAAAGCAAAAGAAACTCTACCCATAGTACTCAGTACTATATGCCATTTGATAAAATTTCCCAGAGGGATGTAAGTTGATGAATCTGATACTACAGTACATATACAATGGAATTGAATAGCTAAATAAATAGATAGCAGATGATGTGAACCAGGTTTTCACCACTAGAGTGAGAATTTACAGATGAGAGGGGGTGAATGGAGTAATTCTTGTAATAAATTAGAGTTGGAGACAAGAGTATGAACTTACATGTAGCTCAATATGCAGATGGCTGCATAGAAACACATCTATATAGGTAGAGGTATGTACATGGGCTAAAAACTACATGTATGGTTCTCTGCTCCATCAGCTAAGAGGGCCTAAACAAAATGATACCTCAGTAACAGTGAGTACCCCTAGTGCCCAGAATTTGATTGCTAATACCATTCTCCATTAAAAGGAACTAAAATCCTTAGAGAAAAGGCTGATGGTAGGACTGCTGTGGGAAATGTACAGGGTGAAGCTAGAGCCTGTTGTAGTGCCTGAAAGTAGGGAAGTGTTTAAAAACAAAATGTGGTGATGATGAGAAGTCTCCTGAAGGAAGGCCCAAGGGCCATACCTATAACATTTTGAGTAACGAAAGAAAGTAGTATTGGAATGGAAGCATAAAGCAAAATACATTGTAACTCCAAGTGTAAAATATTTGTGAGTCCATACTGATATAATTAAGAAGTTGAGTGAATCCGTAAGTGGAAAGTTGTGAAAGTATGCCATACAAGGAAATTTCAAATAGTTCTGTAGATGCTCTGTCCTCAAGAAGATGGAGCGTCATTGTTCATGACATAAGTGTGTGCTGCCTGGAGGGTCTTCACTGCAAAGAGTGCAGTGTGAAAAAATGGTGGTGAGAGGGAGTGTAATTTTACAATGGAGACCTGACAAGCACTACCTCAGCAAGGTGGTTGGGGTTAACCATAACAGTAATGTAAGTCATGTGGATAGTGTATACTTCTGATAGGTGATGAAAATGGCACTGGATCTCTCTGATCTTCCCCCTAAAATTCATAACCTCATTTGATCCCAGTGGAGGGAAAGTCTACAAAATACATGGCCAGGACTCCTCTAAACTACCATGGTCGTCAATAACAAAGGAAAGTGAAAAGTTTTTACAGCCAAGAGGAGCCAAAGAAGACATAATAACTAAACATAATGTAATTGTGCAGTTTTGGAAGATGGTAACAGCTGCTTAAACCCATAGTAAATCCATACAAGTCCTTAAATGTGGTGAAAATAGCTTGGTTTTAATTTGGAAGTAGGGCGAGACTGCTGTACAGATGTGCTGTGATGAATTATGACTAGTTGGTTTTATTTATTTATTTATTTATTTATTTATTTATTTATTTATTTATGCACCTATGTTTTGCAGAGTGTTAGGATGTGGCTGTAGTGAGGGTAAAGGCTGAGTTTTTGGCAAACTGCAAATAATCGTGATGTCAGCCAGTTGATTCCACATGTATTCTAATAACTCATTCGATAATAGATATTTTATCATCTTCATGTTGTCAGAAGGTAAGGTTTATTCACTGGAAAGGGTCCAAGTACATCTACTACATATAAAAATATTTATGCTGTATAATTCTCGCAACGTGAAGGACTTTCTCTGTCATTGTCTCTCCCCTCTCTACTTCCCACACCCTCCCCCTTTCTCTCTGTGTGTAGAAATTTACTCCTTGATCTGGAAGCAGTTTTCCTCAAGTGACACTACTTATTACTACCAGAAAGAAATGAAAATCTTGATATTCTTTCCACCGAATCTCAGTGTCTCTGAGTTCTTAATATCTTTACTGCACCCTCTTGGCATGATCCTCTCCAGAGGATGAGCCACATGTAGAATTTATTTTTTTCATTTCACATGGAGTTTTATGTGTGTTCATGTGTAGGTATATATGTATGTGTATTTGCTTTGCAAAAATAGGACAGGCAGATGAAAATGCTAGTAAATAGACAAAATCTGGAGCCTGAAAAAATGTCAAGCTTACACAAAGTCTGTAGATAACCATTTCACCTTTGGCTAACATCTTCATCAGTAATTAGTCACAACATGTGCCTGTTTGTGGTTAGAGTTGTTGTGCACCTTAACAGACATGAAAACATCTTCATAAACTTATCAAATACCATAATCTGTTGCCTCTAGGATAAAACCCTAGGTGCTGGTTTCAGTCCTCCTTGGGGATCCATTGTCAGTATCCTCTAATCCTATTGCTTGGCATAAGCCATGTTTACTATTTCTGAAATATGTCTTAATCTTTAGTCCTCTCTTTGTTCTTTTTTTTAATGTTTGATTATTTTTGAAAGAGAGAGTGTGAGCAGGGGAGCAACAGAGTGAGAGGCGAACAGAATCCAAAGCTGGTTCTGCGCTGACAGCAGCAGAGGGACCAATGTGGGGCTCAAACTCAAGAACCATGAGATCATGACCTGAGCTGAAGTCACACACTCAACTGACTGAGGCATCCAAGAGCCCCTCCTCTTTTTATGTTCTATAAACACCTCTCCATACTTCTTTCACTGGTAGCTCTAATCCTAGCTACCTTTTATGTGTACCCCTTATGCAGATTTCTCTACCTTCACAAGCTGCCCCATGACAACTTCCTTTTCCTGAATCCCTCGAGCAATAACTCATACCACAAATGGGAGGCTTCCCAGATTGCTGGCAATATGTGCACAAGAACCAAGTATTAGGTATCTTTGTATATGAGAGCCCAAAGTTGATGTGATACAAACATTTGTGAGTCTAGTAAATGACAGTTTTTCCAAGACATTGTTTTATCCTAAACCCCAAATGGTTATTGGCTAATATAAAAAAAAAGAAGCAAGATGATCAGCCTAGAGAATTGCTTTCTAAAAGCCTATGAATCATGGATCAGCCAAGAGGGTTGCATCATAATTGTGAGAGCTTAAAGAAAAGTATTCAGAGCACCACCTCAGAGAATTGGGTGTGGATTTGTGGATGTACCCCAGAATTTGCGAGTGTAGCCCAAGAGAGTTAGCACTGAGGGAGGCATGTGTGTTCAAATGCAACTGGTATTTTCTGTTAAGCAAAGGCTTACCACCATAGCTGCACATTATAACCACCTGGGATGCTTTCAAATCAAGCTGATGCCAGGGTCTCACCTTTAAAGATGCTGGTATAATTAGTCTAGATTAGGCCCTGGTATTAGCATTTTTAAAAGCTCCCCAGGCAGTTCTAATGTGCAGCCAGGATTCAGAACTACTGGAATCTACACCTTTTAAAATTCAATTCATTAAAACTGCTGGAAATATATCACTGTGGCCTCTCAGCCATTTACCATGCTTTTTCTTTCCCCTCTCTTATTCCACTCCTCCTCCCACCCAAACCAGGAGGTGCTTTCTTCTTTTGTGGAGTTACCTCGACATTTTCCACCACCACATTGTTTTTAAGAATCTGTGTTTGATGAAAATGCATAGTAGCTCGCTGAGTTCACCTCTGAAAGCTGATTGCAGGGGGAGAGGAGTAGGTTAGGAGGTATTTATAGCATGATTTTACCATCCTCTATCTTCTTAATGAGCAAGGGGAGGGGGGGTGGAATCTTTGAAAATGCCTTATATTAACAAGATAATGGCCTGTGCTTAAATGGTAGTGGGAACTAATTCTTTGTCTCAAATAAGTCAGCACAGAGCATTAGTTTCAAGAATTAGAAAGAAAAACAAATACTGATATGTTGCCTGTTTCCCCCTCAATCTGCGACTGCCTTTTTCCCACCTGAGATCTTCATGCCTTTTTTTCCCTGAGAATTTATCACTTTTACCAGAATTGAAATTTGCTTTGGAAATGATTCAGTGCTAAGTCAAAGCAGCAATGAGTGCTTGTGTTTGAATCAGCCTGTCATCCATTTGAAGCAGAAGTCTGATGCATAATTTAGTTTCTCAAAATGAAAGAGAACATAGTATGTATACATATATACTGCTTAAAGTGAGCTAAGCATCTGGGTGGATTTCTGGAGTTTGCCTCCTTATAGATATGTACAGGTGACAGGTATGGTTCCACTCATCCCTAGGATACCACAGGTGCATGTGTTTTCAGCTTCAGATAATTGCAGTTGAAAAAATAAAAAAAAAGAAAGTGAGAGGGAATGTTCTATTTGGCCTTTGATTAATTGGGTCCTCAAGGCATCAAGAGCTGAGCCTTCTAGTTTCAGAAGCAAAAGAAAGTTATGCCCAGAATACAAAGGCATAAGGATGCACACATCATCCTCCCATGGGAGATTACAGTGCAGCTTGTGGTTGCTATCTTTTAAATTGGCCCCCATCTAAGAGTTGTATTTGTATTCCTATCACTGTAGTTTTGATGCAAGGTTCATGGATTTAACCAATGGAGGTGTTGATGAGGAAATTAGAGTTCCAGCATGTTGGCACCAATTAACTGGTGGTTATTGCAGCAATATTCCTGAAGGAAGAAATGCCCATTAGTTATTGAAGCATAAAATGAGTCACGGGAATGTCTGCCTTATTTTGAGGATAGATTTTTAACCCTCTAGGTTTTTGGAATAAGTTTTTGAGTTTGGAAGTAGCCAACGAGCAGTGGTAGACAGACTAGAATTCTACTCATCCCTGTCTTTTGATGTATATATGCTTGTGTGATCCCCTTGAGTGTAGGTCCGACTTGGGGCTTGTTTTTTTCTAACCAATATAACAAAAAAGTGGGATCTCACTCTCCTACTAATCAGTTTATGTTATATGGCAAAGATGATGGGATGTTACATTTTGTTATGTGAGACTCCATCTTGGCAGATTGAGACTCTGGTTTTTATGACCTAAGTAGCCATGTTACAGAAGTCTGTGTGGTAAGAAACTAGAGGGAGCCATTAGGAACTGTGCATGGCCTCTAGGAGCTAAGGATGGTTTCTAGCCAATAACAAAAGCTTGGACTCATCAGTCACACAACCTTAAGGAAAGGGTTTTGCCAACAACTAGAATGAGTTTGAAACTAATTCTTTCCAAGTCGACCCTTCAGATGAGAATGAGCCCAACTGACTTGACGATAGCCTTTTAAGACCCAGAGCAAAGGCCTGAGCTAAGCAATATCCAGACTTTGGGCCTACAGAAACTGTGAAAAGGTGTTTTGTTTTAAGCCACTAAATTTGTGCTAACTCATTATGCAGTGATATAAGAATAAAATAAGAAAAAACCTTGGGGGGGCTTTTAAACTAATAAATAATCCCAGTTGGCATTAATTATTTAATTACATGAACCGTGTAATTAAGAGGTAGCAACTTAAATCTGCAATATCATCTTAATCTTCTGGATTGGCAGTGGGCTTTATGAAAATGAAGAACTTTCACTCATTCCTACTAGACACCATACTTTGGGGGTGAGGGGACCAAATGTTTCTGTTAACACGTTGGCATTATGCAATTCCTTTGTGCTCTTTGTTCTCAGAAATTTTCATCATAGGAAAGAGAGAATAATCTTCATTTTTCATCAATGAACGTGCTGTTTGCCATTCTGCATATCCCAAGGATTACTTGTGAAAAGTAACAAAAGACTTCATTACAGAAGCCAGGCTTCTGGGGCTTGATAATTTATTTGCCTTGTTATTCACTATTCAGTTGTTAGAGCTCAAGGCAGGTAGGTGTCTCGATCTTTAAAGTAGGACAATGATGTGATATATTTCCAATCAGTGGATAGAGGGAAGGTTGGAGCCTACATAATGTAGAGCCAATTAGGCACATTGGTTAGGAAAGAAGAAGTTCTGTATTATTGCATATGGATAGATTGCCCAGTTGTCAGAGAGACATTACTCCATTGCTTTATCTGTCTAATCATATTTTTTTGCCACTCTTAAAAATATAATTTTTTCTTTATATATTTACTAGGATACTGCTAACTTTATTTTCTGCAATCATCTGGACTGTAACTGCAGAAAAGTTAATAAAGTAACATTTAAAACTGTGAGAGGATACCAAGACAGAAAAAAAAAAAAAGTACTTTCATAAATCTAATTGGATCAACATGTAGGTTTATTTTTTGCATAAAAGCACTTATATTCTTTGGCAGGATTGTTTTGTTTTTTTAGTCTTTTTTTTTTTAATGTTTATTTTGAGAGAGAGAGAGAGAGAGAGAGAGAGAGAGTGAGAATGAGAATGAATATGAATCCCAAGCAGGCTCCATGCTGTCAATCCAGAGCCTGATGAAGGGCACAATCTCATGAACCTTGAGATCATTACCTGAGCCATAATCAAGAGTCTGACACTTAACTGTGCCACCCTGGTGGTTTTATATAAAAAGAAAGCAGCTTTCTTTTTATATAAAATATGTCTATTGAAATTTAGATATACTTTTACCAGGTGGCCATTGTTCCTCAGTCATAGCCTAAATCCGTATTTCAAAAATAATATAATAGACCCTTGAACAATCTGGGTTTGAACTGCACAGGTCCACATATACATCGCCTTTTTTATTTTTTTTTTATAAATACACTACTGAAATGTATTTTCTCATGATTTTCTTAACATTATTCTCCAAGCTTTATTGTAAGAATATAGTATGTAATACATTTTAACATACAAAATATACATTAATCAAGTGTTATTGACAAGGTTTCCAGTCAACAGTAGGCTAGTAGCTAAGTTTTGGGGGAGTCAAAGTTGTATTTGGATTTTCAACTATCTGCAGGGTCAACAACCCCTAACCCCTGTGTTGTGCGAGGGCGAACTGTTAAAAAATTTACTACACTACACATTACTAGCACATATATACAAATGGATGTGTGAGATAAGGGATGTGTGGATATCTATCTGTCTACTTCCCTGTTTGTCTACCTGTTTGTCAACTCTCAATTTTATTCCATTTATCGATACATCTGTCCTGATGCCAGTACCACTATTATTTGGATTACTATAGCTTTGTAGATAGAAACTGTTGAAATCGGGTAGAGTGAGTCCTCCAATCTTACTCTTTTTCAAGTTGTGGCTATTTTGGGTCCGTGGCACTTCCAAATGAGTTTTAGGATCAATTTTTCCATTTTAAAATAAAAGGCAATTTACAAAAAGAAGAAGAAAAAAAAAGGAGAAGAAAAGGCAACTGAAAATTTGACAATCTCATTACCATTTTAACAATGTTAAGTCTTTCAGTCATAAAGCCAGGATGTCTTTCCATTTATCTAGCCCTTCGTTATTTTATTTCAGCCATGTTTTATAGTTTTCAGTGTGCAAGTCTTGCACTTCTCGTATTTTGCAGGAATGAGTTAATTTTTATAAGTATTTTGTTATTGGCGATGGTATATCAGAGGTCATTATTTAAATTTCATTTTCATACCGTCAGCTGCTAATATTTAGAATAACAATTGAATTTTGTGCATGTATCTATTATCCTTCACCTTGCTATACTCGTTTATTCTAATAGTTTTTGTTTTTTTGAGGGAATGCTTAGACTTTCCTATGTGTAAATTCATGTCATTTGAAAATAGTAATAATTTTCCATTTGTCTTTCCAAAATGGCTTTTGTTTTTTCTTCCCTAATTTTTTGAACTTCAGTACAATGTTGAATAATAGTGGTGAGAATGGACATCTATTCCTTATTCCTGATCTTAGAGGAAAAGCTTTCAGTCTGTCAACATTTAGTATGAAGTTACTATGGGTTTTCATAGATAAATTTAGCATATTGATAAATTATGATAAATTATAGATTATGATATAATGACCTTAATCTCTTATTACAGTCTTTGTTTTAAAATCTAGTTTGTCTAAGTATGGCTACTCTGCCTTTGTTTTGAGGTCCACCATTAGCATGATAGATCTTTCCCCATTCCCTCACTTTGAATCTATAGGTGTCCTTACGTCTAAAATGAGTTTCTTGTAGGCAGCATATAGATGCGTCTTGTTTTTTTTTTTTTTTTAATCCATTCTGATACCATATGTCTTTTGATTTGAGTATTTAGTCCATTTACATTCAGAGTGTAAAGTGGGTGTTTCTAATGATGTTCTCTGTTCCTTTCTAGTCTTTGTTGGTCTTCCCCCCACCCCCCACTGAAAGAGTCCCCTTTAATATTTCTTGCAGAGCTGGTTTAGTGGTCACAAACACCTTTAGTTGTTGTTCATCTGGGAAACTCTTTTTCTCTGTTCTTCTATTCTGAATGATAGCTTTGTTGGATAAAATATTCTTGGCTGCCTATTTTTCCCACTCAGCATTTTTAATAAATTCTGCCACTCCCTTCTGGCCTGCCACATTTTTGTGTGCAGATCTGCTGTGAACCTGATCTGTCTTCCTTTGCAGGTTAAATACTCTCCCCTTCCTCTCCCCCACCTTGCTGCTTACAAGAGTCTTTCCTTGTTTGTTCATTCTGTAAATTTCTCTATGCTATCTATGTCTTGGTGACGGCCAGCTTTTGCTGAATTTAATGGGGGTTCTCTGTGCTTCTTGGATTTCAATGTCTGTGACCTTCCCCAGATTAGGTAAGTTTTCAGCTATAATTTGCTTAAATAAACCATCTGTTTCATTTTCTTTCTCTTCTTCTTCTGGGATTTCTATGACATGACTGTTATTATGCTTGAAGGAGTCACGGAGCTCCCGACTTGTACATTAGTAATTCAATACCTTTCTTTCTTTTTCAGCTTCTTTATTTTCCATAATTTTATCGTCTATATCACTGATTCACTCTAGTTTCATCCATCCTCATTGTCATCACCTTTATTTGGTTTTGCATCTCAGTTACAGCATTTTTTTTAAAATTTTTGTCTGACTAGTTTTTGGGTCTTTTATCTTTGTGGTAAGGGACTCCCTGGTGTCCTCTATGCTTTTCTCAAAGCCAGCTAGTATCCTCATGGCTTTTGTTTTAAATTCCAGTTCAGACCTCTTACTTGTATCTGTATTTATTAAATAACTGTCCATGACTTCTTCCTGTTCTTTGTTTTGGGGTGAATTCCTCAGTCACTATTTTTTATTGTGTGTAATAGAAAAGTCTGTTGTATTCTTGCTTCTAAGAGTAATGGCTATATTAAGAAGAGGCCAAAAAGGCGGGGGGGGGTGGTGGTGGTGGTGGTGGTGGTGGTGGTGGTGGTGGTGATGGCTAGATCCTATTTCTCTTAAAGCTGAAGCCTTGCAGCACTCTATGATCAGTAGACTTGGTGCAAGCAAGGGGTTTGTGCTGGTCTTGTGTGTGTGTGTGGGGGGGGATTTCTGTGCTGGTTCTTAGGGGGACTTGCCTGGTAGAGATGCACCCACAGGGGAATTGCATTGCCCTGCTCTCTCTTTCCTCAAAGAGAAGAGTTTGTGCATGCCACTTTTCAGTGAGCCCTCACAGAAGAGCCAACAATCAGCTCTCTTGTGTCCCCACCTTCTACCGGATCCTGGCCTTCACCTTGCCTGCATCTGTGGTGACTGCCTGCTAGGGAGTGAAGGATTCCTGTGTTTTATTTTACACACACAGCTGGGTTTCAAAACTCCAAACTCCAAATTTTAGGGACCTGCACTGATCCTCTGGGGGAGGGTCTCACCACACTTTTTCCATCTGCTGGTTTGTCCCAAAAAAGTGGTTGCGTGACCATGCAGTGGTTCAAAATTTATGGTTGAGTGCAGCACAAAGCCTGTGTCAAATTTTGCTGCCCTCAGCCAATGTCTTTGTTCCTATGCTAGGGAACAGAGCAGCATATTGGGACTGCTGGTTCTTGTTGTCCCTGGAGAGGCCAGGCAGCCACTCCCAAATGCACTCCAAGCATGGGAGCTCTTTGTCCCCATGTGACCCCAGGGGTCCTCACACCATGTAGCCTCTTCCCAGGTCTCTGCCTTTCCTCCTCACAGAAACACTGCTAAGCCTGACAGGCATGACCCCGGCAATGCCATGCACTTCTAAACCTTCAGACTTTGTGCTCTGCTGCTTATAATAGCTTGAGGCAGTCAGGTCCTCTCCTTTTCCCAGTCCGTTGTTTTGGGGAAGTGTTTTTGTGGTGCAGTTCGTTGCGCACGTTTTCATTCTTTCTTCCTCTCTCGCTCTCTCTTCTATCTCTGTAACCAAGGCTCCCTCCACTTCACAGCACTTGGACTTCTTACCTCCCCCAAATCTACTCTCTGTAGCTCCTTCCTTCCATGATGTATCTGTTTTCCTACTTCCGGTTGTGCAGTTTCGCTCTCTCAGTCCTCAGATTGATTTCTTGGGTGTTCAAAATGATGTGATATTTAACTGTGTTTGAGGGAAAAAAGCAAACTTAGGGTCTGCCTACTCCTCCACCATCTTACCTCCTTCCTGAATATGTTGTCTTAATTTTACTTTCATAATTAAAGGGTAATTCAGTTTGATATAGAATTCTTGGTTGACAGTTTTTGTTTTTTTAGCCGTTTGAATGTCACCTCACTGTCTTCTGGCCTCCGCAAGTTTCGATACTAAATCAGGTTCATCTTACTGAGAAGCCCTTGTGCATGGGGAAATGTCCCTCTGCTACTTTCAAGATTTGTTGTCTCTGACAGTTTGATTATGACAGGTCTAGGTGTAGATATCTTTGAGTTATCCTACTTGGAATTTGTTCAGCTTCTTGGAAACAAGGATTAATATTATTCATCCAATATGGTATATCTTAGCCATTATTTCTTTAAATTCTTTTTCAGATTCTTTTTTCTCTTGTGTTCTGGGATTCCTCCAGAATGCATATGCATATATTGGTACTTGACAATGTCTCACAGGTCTCTGAGCCTCTCTTCAGTTTTCTCATTCTTTTTGTTTTCAGTCTGGATCATCTCAACTGACCTGTCTTTATTTTGCTGATACTTTCTTCTGCTTGTTAAAATCTGCTGTTAAGCCCCTCTAGTAATTTTTTTTTCATTTATTATATTTTTAAACTCCATAATTTATATTTGTTTTTTAAATGACTTCTATATATTTTTTGATATTGTTTATTTGGTTAGATGGTATTTTTATATTTCTCTTTATTTCTTTAGGCATGGTTTTCTTTAGGACTTTAAAGATGTTTAATATACCTGATTTAAAATCTTTGTCATTAAAATAAATGTCTGGACTTCCTCAAGTTCTGTTTCTATTGATCGCTTTATTTTTGTCTCTATGGAGCATTCTTTCTTATTCCTTTGCAAGACTTGCTGTTTGTTGTTGTTGTTGAAAATGGACATTTAAAAAAAAGTTTTTTAATGTTTATTTATTTTTGAGACACAGAGACAGAGTGTGAACGGAGGAGGGGCAGAGAGAGAGAAAGACAGAATCTGAAGAGGCTCCAGGCTCTGACCCGTCAGCGCAGAGCCTGATGTGGGGCTTGAACTCACAAGCTGTGAGATCATGACCTGAGCCAAAGTCAGATGCTCAACCAATTGAGCCACCCAGGAGCCCCGAAAATGGGCATTTTAAATGACAACATGACAATTCTGGAGTTTTTACATTTCCTACTGTTGTTGTTATTGTTTCGTTAGTGACTTTTTTGAATTATGTGAAGTCTGAATTCTTAATCATCTAAGGCCATTAAAGCCTTTGCTCAGTTAACTCAACAGTCAATGATTAGACAGTTATTTCCTTTGATACCTATAGTCAATTAGTCCCTTAGTCTTTGTTGAGGATCCATGTGTGTGTTGGGTGTTTGCATTCAGCCAGGCAGTTTATAGCTCCATACTAACCTTTAATTTCTATTTGCACAGAGCCTCAAGATTAGCTAGAAGTAAGAGTTTAGGGCCTTCCTAGGTCTTTCC
The DNA here is from genome assembly GCF_023721935.1 of Panthera uncia. NCBI lineage: Eukaryota > Metazoa > Chordata > Mammalia > Carnivora > Felidae > Panthera > Panthera uncia. The sequence goes on along the minus strand of NC_064818.1, from coordinate 62,312,701 downwards.
TCAGCATATGCACTGTCCTGTATATGTGTGCGATCTTCTAGTTTCCTGGAAATATTTTTGAGCTTTTCAAATTCACTTATGGACATTTAATTCCCCAGCTCTTGTTATTAAGCTTTTTGGCTAGCTAGTTGTTTGCCCTGTTAAGCAGAACTTTAAGCAACCACTAAATTTAACGATTAGGTGTGATTTTTCAATAAATGCCTAGAGGCAAAAGGCTTTTTATATTGTGTGTGCTGAGTCAAGTCAAATAAAGTCACTCTTGCAAACCTGATATCCCAGGAAGCCAAAAGACAGTCAAATAAAGAAAATTCCCTGGGAATTGGGCTTTGAAGTCGCTCTAACACTGTTTTGTCTTTCCCAGGTTGTTTTTTGTTTTTTGTTTTTTGTTTTTTTTTACTGTGACTGTGGACTATCGGTTTTCAAGGATACTGCAGATATCAGGAGGGAGACCTGGGAATAGTGCAAGTTAAATTGCCACAAACCTTGGCGTTCTTACAGAGAGTCAGCTGTTTTTCTTGACTAAGCATTCCCCAGATTGCCGCAAACCTTTGGTTAATTTCCAGAGTTCTAAAAAAAGTTTTGATTCTTTTTTTGATGGTGTTCTTTTTGCTTTTATGGAGATGATTTGTTTCAAATTTAGTCCTTACTCCACCCTTTTTCCTGACTGCAAAAATCTGCATCATTGTGTGAATGTTTTTATGTAAGGTTTCACAAGATGCTTATGGCTTTTCCACAAATTGTATTAGGTGATTACAGTATATTTAGAGATGATAGTTTTGAGAGACTGGGGGAGAGATGTGTTAATGTGTATTAGCGTTCACCAAATTCTTGAATAACACTTGTGATCTCTTTATTTTCAGTTGGTGACAATAGCATAACATTCTTGGACTGTTAAGATATTGTCAATAATAGTATTTCAGTATTTCAAACCTAGCTAACAGGTTTGAACCATGATGTGTTTTGTCCCAAATAATGAGAAAGTAAGTACCTGACTTCTACAGTAAAGCACTTAGTAGTCATTAACAAGGCAACAGAAACTTTCCCAAATATCTGTGAAGAACACAGCCCAGACTCAGGCCTTGCTATTTCTCCTCTCAGAAAAAGCATCTCTATTACACTCAGGCAAACTCTTGCTGCTTAAACACTACAGTAATATGTCCTAAAGGCCAATAAAGGAAAGTTAGCCCTTTTATCCCAGAAGGGATTAAAAGGAAGGGATGGGGGGGAAGAGTTGTTCACACATGTACCCTTGTCTACATCTAGGTATGGTTGGAGGGGAAAGCAAGTAGCACAGGTGCTTTCTCCCATATTCTGGGAGAAACCTAATAACATGAGACCCAAGCAGAGCTGAGAGGGGACGGGTGTCCCTAGTGAGAACAGAATGAATTTAATGGTTTGCACTTGTGACCCTACCTAGGTCTCCAAATATTTGAATAGAATTGAGAGTCTGACTCAGTGCTCATCACAGTAGTGGTGACAGGCCAGGCCAGAGGGGAGAAAGACAAGATGGCAATCTCCAGGAGTTCTCTATGGCAGATTTAGCAGAGAGCAGGCTGCTTGGGTAGGTAGCCTCAGCCAGGTGAGGAAAGGCCTCCTGAGAAAGAATAAACCACATATTCATCTGTTATTACTTAATACAAGCTGCCATATTTCTCAAGTGGATCATTATAGTAGATTCCTAACTTGGTTTCCTGTATCCACTTGTATCCTGTTAGTTTATTCTCCACCCATCAGCCACTTTTCCTTAACCCTATGCTAAACACCCTCCAAAACCAGTGGGATGGTTTTCTATCTCGGAGGAAAAGTCAAAGTCCCATATGACTTAAACCCTACCATCTCTCCCACTTCATCCCCTGCCACTTGACCCCTCAGTCATTCCTCTTCAGCTACCTTGGTCTCCATTGTTTTTCCTCTAACATGCTAAGCACACACCCCTTTCAAGGCCTTTGTACTTGACTTTTTCTTTTCTACAATGCTCTTCTTCCATATATAGACTTGATTCACTCCCCCATTGGCTTCCAATTTCTATACAAATACCACCTTAGTAGAGAGTTCTCTCCCCATGACTGCATATAAAATAGCACCCACATGATGCCTCACTCTCCATGTCCCTTTTACTGCTTTGTTTTTATGTGCTACCACCTGATATATTTTTGGTCTATATTTTGTATCTTCCTACTAAAATATGGAAAGAATAGTGTCTGGGGGATGGCAGAGACTCAATATGCATTTGGTGATTTTAATTAATTAATTAATAAGAATAGGAATAGGAATAGAAATAGGAGTAGGAATAGAATTTCGTGATTCATCACTTATATACACTACCCAGTGTTCTTCACAACAAGTGTCTGTTCTTGAATGGAGAATAATGTACAATCATTTGGGATACCTAGGTTTTTTAGTTAAATTTCTTCCTGTTAACTTAAAGTGAGAGCCATATCTGTATATCTCAAAACTGTGGAATTGGACTCAGTATTTAGACCATTGTCTACTATTGAGGAAAAAGGAAAGGACAAATTATAAATTCTACTTTAACCTCAGAAGTTTTGTTTTCTTTTTTTTTTTAATAAAATTTAGGTGAAAGATCAAAGAGAAAAGAGCTCTGTTGCGTTTATAGAGTAGGAATGTTCATACCATCTCATGATTATTAAAAATCTTCCATAGGTTTTATTCTCTGAAGAGTAGCTCATATCTGATTACTTTTTCTCACATTGTTTTTTTTTTTTTTTTTTTGCCTCTGGCACAATTAAAATATTGCATGAAAATGAATAGAAATTGTGAAATCATTTTCCCCAAGAATATGGTATATATGATCCCATCTCATTTCCCTCCCAAATATACTAACATATCACATGGACTGCTTAACTATTCTTTGGTATATGGAAAAATTCATAATGGCTCTTTTTTAAACATATTAAATTATAAGTCATGTAAATAAATGATGCCATGAGGAATATGGCTATCTAAAGTCTATTCCTCCTGGGGCACCTGGGGCACTCAGTCGGTTAAGCATCTAACTTTGGCTCAGGTCATCATCTTGCAGTCCGTGAGTTGGAGCCCTGCATCAGGTTCTGTGCTAACAGCTCAGAGCCTGCAGCCTGCTTCAGATTCTGTCTGTTTCTCTCTCTCTCTCTCTCTCTCTCTGCCCTTGCCTCTTTCTCTCTCTCTCTCTCTCCCTCAAAAATAAACATTAAACAATTTTTTTAAATGAACAAATAAAGGCTATTCCTCCTGAGCCCTCAGAATCCCAATTCATCGAGTAAACCCAGAGGATCCCCAAATAAGTAATTTCTGGAAATTGTAACTATATTTGAATGTAATGGTGATAAAAAGAATCAGGTTTTAGGAGAAATATCACAATAAGACATTCAGGCAAAATCACTTCATCTGTTTATATCTTTATTTACTTATAAAAATCTCTAGAAACAGCATAGTTTCTCCAGATCAGATCAGATTTGTGAATGTACAACATGTAACGGAAGACACAGTGTGGAAATTTTCATCAGGTCCAGGTTAAGCTAGCAAGCTTTTGCGCTGCGGGGTAGAAAGGGTTCTGGTTTAAGAATAAAGGAACCAAGTTTTTCTTTCTAATTAGATCACTAACCATATAACTTTTCAAATGTGGGCCTCAGGCTTTTTATAAACAAAACAATTGGGTTGCCTGAATGACATTGATGGCCTATTTTCCATGCTACCTTATCACCAGATTGCTTAAATTCCCAAAATACTCACCCTCTGATTGACTCATTTTATTTTTTTATTTTTTATTATTTTTTTTTAACGTTTATTTTTGAGACAGAGAGAGACAGAGCATGAACGGGGGAGGGGCAGAGAGAGAGGGAGACACAGAATCTGAAACAGGCTCCAGGCTCTGAGCTGTCAGCACAGAGCCCGACGCGGGGCTCGAACTCACGGACTGCAAGATCATGACCTGAGCCAAGTCGGACGCTTAACTGACTGAGCCACCCAGGCGACCCTGATTGACTCATTTTAAAATAATTGTGCTATTTGGATGAACTAACTTTCATTTGAGGGTGTGAGGGTGTTAAGGCCTAGACAGGAGTCAACCTATTTGGGGTTACTTTCTTATCCTTCTTAATTTTTAGAGAATGTGGCAATTTGCTGAAGTGGACATGGTGGAAAAATCCTTCTGGTTCTCCCACATACAGCTCTTAGTTCACCTAAAATCCTCTGGTTTCTGGGCAACTTTTCCAGATTAAAAAGAAGGTAAGAATTCTGTGTGACTCCAAAACTTCAACCAGTTGAATTCTAGCCTTCAAAATAATAACTCCCCAATTTAAAACTCTACCCAAAACAGCATTTAAAAATTATTCGCGAATATTTTCTCTTTTTTGTTTTTTAAAATAGTAAATACATAAACGAAGACACTATCCTTCATTTTTTTTTTTTTTTTTTAATTTCATCAAGTGCCTAGTTTGAGATGAAGTTCAAGGTTTGGTTATCGAATAACTTATTTTATAGCAGTGAATAATGTACCCTGTAAGACCAGATTCTTGCTGCTCTTACTCTGCTAATAGCTGATTCTTGAAGTTCCATGAATTAAATTCAAGTTTATTTCTGGGAATATGATTAAATGAAAGAATAATGATCACTGACTGATGAATTTATTGGAGGTGGTTTGTTCTACTTAGTTTTAGATTGTCAGCATCTGCTCCGTTAAAAGCATTGGATTTCTATTTGTAATAGATTTATCCTGAAAACAAATGAGATGAGAGGCTATCAGTGTCTTAGATAAGCTCCTGCACACTAACCTTCATATCACATCCTGCCTACAATTTATTTCTTCTCTGAAATATTTAAACAAGTTTCTGAACTCCAGATGATTCAGATCATGACTTTCTTGAGCCATAAAAGTGTTGGCCCTAGTACATAATGTACCCCTGCAACCAAAGAGAGCCAGAAATGTTCTGCGGTGTTCCATATCTAATTCCAGGAAAGAGTCTTTCCAGTTGTCCAGAATGTTATATAGTCTAAGAGAACTCAGTGAAGATTATTTTATGCTTATACGATATTGCTTCAGAACAAGGACAAATGGTACATCTGTGGATAAAAGTTACTTTTCCGAAGGCAGTCTTCATTCTAATACCAAATTTAAAATGCCCTTTGAGAAGCCCCTTGAAACTGAAAAAAAAAAAACAAAACAAAACAACAATAAATCAAAGACCCTCAAACATGTAAAACATGTAAGGTTTATTTAGCTGCTCTGTGGTAATTTTACTGACAAGTTAAGTCTTGATGCTCAAGAAATAGTACTTCAGAAGAGAGCTTTGTAAATCTAGGGAGGATATAAGTCATGAAAAGGCACATTACAGGCCAGGAACTAGCTGGCTAAAATATGAATAAGGGTTATGCATTTTCTACTTTATATATATATATATATATATATATATATATAT